>NC_045553.1:36990499-37060499 GCF_009769535.1 Thamnophis elegans
AATTAACAACTGTTGATTTGGGAGGCGGAGGAAGAATGCTGCTTCGACAGGCACGGTTACTGTCTGGTGTGCGTCAAGGTGGTGACAGATCTCGACAGGAATATTTTCCCTCTGAATTTCAATCAGAAGTTATTAGTAATAATTAAAAATCACAGATTGTTTTCCTGAAGGGAAAGAAGAGTGCTGAATCCTTGCATTGTATCCTGCAAAAAGATATAGAAGTACATTAAGTTTCCTTTGTTGGGCAATATAATTACCTACATTTGGAAAAAGTGTGATGAGCATTTTATAAAATTACCAATGCTGCCAGCCAGGGAATTTCAGTCTTTAGAATAACAAACATCTAGAGAGTCTTCCATTCCAAGGAACAGTTTGGGGATACAAAGAAAGCCTTGTTACGTATGTGGCACTGGTGAAATTCAAAAACTTTTATACCTGTTCTGCGGCCATGGTGTGGCTTGGTGGATGTGACGGTGCACGTGGCAGGGGAAGGATATTGCAAAATCTCCATTCCTACCCCACTCCTGGGCCAGTCAGAGGTGGCATTTGCTAGTTCTCTGAACTACTCAAAATTTCCGCTACCGGTTCTCCAGAACCTGCTGGATTTCACCCCTGATATATGGCCTGATTGATACTGTTGTGGGATTCTTGGCTACAAGGGCAAGAGGCAGGGCAGTTAGAATCAGAGCTACTACCCTCCTTGATGCACTGAACCTGTGTATGTGTGGGTACCTGTGTCAACTCCTGTGACACTAAAGGTGCCCATTGTTCTCTTCTGAGTGAGTTCGGCTCTCAGCAAACCAACAGAAGATGAATAAATTTAGAGTGTGGGCATCTGCGTTTCTTTAATTGGAATTCTCAGCCTAAAATGTAATTCCTACCTTGAATGAATTCTTGATATCTATTTTGTGTAATTGAAAAAAAAATGGAATCAAGACTAAGACAGCCTTGGCTATAAACCAGTAAGGTCATTGTGGTTTAGCTCAAAAAAACATTTGGCAATCTTAAACTCAATGACTTCTTCAAATTAATCCAAGTCTATGTTTTCTTAAGCCAAGGTGGTACTCATTTCTCTCTCTCTCTCTCTCTCTCTCACACACACACACACACACACAGAGGAACACAATGTCCCAATGTTCAAAAAGGGAAGGAGGGCATAATCTACAGATCACTTATTTTAATATTTATACTGGGCAAAAAAACCAGAAATGTTTGTTAAATAGCATGCTTGTGCCTAGTTAGAAGTAATTGCTACTATTATCAAGAAAGCATGGGCTTCTATCACGAACATTTTGTCATAGGGTAAGTTTATTGGGTTTTTTTAAATGACAAAGCAACACCACCCCCTAGAATCAGACACGACTGGACAGGAGAAACCTTGAAGTGTTCGACTTATAACCATTCATATGCTGACCATTTGAAGTTACAACGACACTGAAAACTCTGCCTTATGACCTGCCCTTGCTCTTACAACCGTTGCAGCATTCCCGCAGAAAAATGATCAACATTGGACATGTGGCACCTGACACCAGATTTGAAAAATAGAAAAGTAAGCTAAATATGGAAGAACAACTTCAGACAGGAAGAGACGTTAAGAGGTAGAATAGTCTTAGAAATGACATGGACTCCACACTACCATTAGCTTTCGAGCTGGAGGTTAGAGGACAACTGAATGGGGATGGACCATGATTTATGACCTTTTCAGCTTGGGGGGACTGGTGGGGTGCAGAGAGGGGATGGTTCCATGCGGGCAGCAGGCACACGCAACTCCATTTGCACAAACCGCCACACGCATACATGGAGCTTTGCGTGTGAATCAGTCCGCCCGCCGCTCACAATCGCTCACCATGCACCACTCATCAAGCAGCCGCCACTCACGCAAATGGAGCTTTGCATGGGTAGATACTCAACCAATGCTTGTGTGGCTTGGTTCCCAATGGGCCACAACCTGGCGGTAATGGGCCATGACCCAGGGGTTGGGGATCCCTGATTTCTAAGATCCTTTCCAACAGATTTTAGGGAACCCTGATTGCAACCAGCTCTTAATCTTTGCTATTACTGTGGTTATTCAGCTAAGCGTTGAAGGTAGTGTTAGTGGCAATTATTTTACTGTTCCTAAACTCCCAATCAATGGGCTCAGTTGCCACATAGCAATAGCACCTAGACTTATATACCACTTCACAGTGCTTTACAGTCCACTCTAAGTGGGTTTGCAGAGTCAGCATATTGCCCGCAACAATCTGGGTCCTCATTTGACCCACCCCGGAAGGATGAAAGGCTGAGTCAACCTTGAGCCAGTGAGACTCGAACTGCTGGCAGTCGGCAGCCAGTAGAAGTAACCTGCAATACTGCATTCTAATCATTGCGCCAGTGCGGGTCTTAGATAAACAACAAGATGAATTCATACAGGAGCATGAAGGACAATGGAGAATGATGAAGATCTTGACTTTAAAGAAGGCAAAGATATGCAGAATTGTTTTTGCATATACAACATAGAGGAGGTTGAAGAACACTGCGGCTCAGAATGTGGACGCCATTGGGAGTGTGGGTATCATTTTATTGAGGAGTAGCCTCATCTTTTGAAAGAACAGGATGTTCTGTTCATCAGTTGTGGGCTGGAAACCTGGTAGTCACCTGGTTGACTTCAAGGTTCCATGGTGTCCTGGACTAAAATGCAATCAACCTTAACTGAAGAGCAGTTTAAATGCAGGATACCGTGAACTAAAATAGAACAGGTTCAAAACTTCCCTGACCATTGAAAATTAATCGGTTCTTTTCTCTTATATGCAATATATAAGGAGATACTTGAAAGCAAGCACTCTTGTGGGGCACTTGCCATGCAGAATTGGGGCACCGTCTGTCTTATCATTCTCCTGGAACTTAACATACCTGGCTCTTTGCGGAAAGGTACGGTTTATAGGTATAAAGTGCTTCCTTTCAGCCACTTCCTGAAATGCATCCAGGCTGTCTCTTCTTAAACTTTCAAACTTTAATGGTATTTGTATGCCGCCCACTTCCTAGGGACTCTGGGCGGCTCACAGCAAATAAAAAGAGCAAATAAAAACATTTAAACATTTAAAATTACAAAATTAAAATCAACACAACATCCATTTCATCAAATGGGGCTGGAATACTCAACAGCCCCAGGCCTGCCGGAACAGCCAGGTCTTAGTCACTTTACAGAAGACCGGGAAGGTGGTGGGGGTCCGGATCTCAGCAGGAAGCTTGTTCCACAAGGCTGGTGCAGCTACAGAGAAGGCCCTCCCTTGGGGAGCTGCCAACCGGCATTGTCGACGGCACCCAGTGGAGGCCCAACCTGTGTGATCTTATTGGTCGTTGGGAGGTAAATGGCAGGAGGCGGTCTCTCAGGTAGCCAGGTCCGATACCATGTAGGGCTTTAAAAGTAACGACTAGTACCTTGAAGCGAGTCCGGAGACCAATAGGAAGCCAGTGCAGCTCGCGGAGGATAGGTGTAACATGGGTGTACCTCGGTACACCCATTATCGCTCACGCGGCTGCATTCTGGACCAGCTGTAGTCTTCAGACACTCTTCAGGGGCAGCCCCATGTAGAACGCGTTACAGTAATCCATTCTTGACGTGACAAGGGCGTGAGTGACCATTCGAAGTGCCTCCCGGTCCAGATAGGGTTGTAACTGGTGCACCAGGCGAACCTGGGCACAGGCCCCCCTGGTCACAGCCGACAAATGGTGTTCTAACATCAGCTGTGGGTCCAGGAGGACACCCAGATTGCGAGCCCTCTCCGAGGGGTAGATAATTTCATCCCCCAGGCTCAGAGGTGGAATATCAGGACCGTCCTTGGGAGGCAACATCAATAGCCACTCGGTCTTGTCTGGATTGAGTGCAAGCTTGTTCGCTCCCATCCAGACCCTGACAGCCTCCAGGCACTGGCACATCACTTCAACTGCTTCACTGAGTTGGCATGGGGCAGACAGATACAATTGTGTATCGTCCGCATATTGATATTTAATCCCATGCTGGCGTATGATCTCACCCAGCGGCTTCATGTAGATATTGAACAGGAGGGGGGACAGGACCAAACCCTGCGGCACCCCATATTTGAGGGGCCTAGGGGTCAATCTCTGTCCCCCGACCAACACCGACTGTGATCTGTCCGAGAGGTAGGAGGAGAACCACCGTAGAACAGTGCCTCCCACTCCCACCTCCCGTAACCGTCACAGAAGGATACCATGGTCGATGGTATCAAAGGCTGCTAAGAGGTCAAGAAGCACTAGGATAGGGGAATGACCTCTATCCCTGGCCTGCCAGAGATCATCGGTCAGGGCGACCAAAGCAGTTTCGGTGCCGTAACCAGGCCTGAAACCCGACTGAAAGGGATCTAGATAATCCATTTCACCCAAGGTCTGTCGGAGTTGAAAGGCCACCACCTTCTCAACAACCTTCCCCACGAATGGGAGGTTGGAGACTGGACGATAGTTATTCAAAATGGCTGGATCCAGGGAAGGTTTCTTGAGGAGGGGTCTCACCACCACATCCTTTAAGCCGGGTGCAGGAAGGATCCCTCCCGAAGAGAGGTGTTAATAATCCCCTGGAGCCAACCACACTTCACCTCCCTGCTGGTCGAGACCAGCCAGGAGGGACACGGATCCAGTAAACAGGTGGAGGCACTCACCGCTCCCATGGCCTTGTCCACTTCTTCAGGGGCGACAAGTTGAAACTTGCTCCATAAAATCCGATCAGGACCTTCCCCCGGCACCTCGGCTGGTACCGTCCAAGTGGAGTCCAGGTCCATCCGAATCTGAGTGATTTTATCCGATAGAAACTGGAAAAATTCCTCACCTCTACCCTGTAGAGGTTCGTCCACATCCCTCCCTTTCAAGAGGGAACGGGCTATCCTAAACAGGGCGGCTGGGCGCGATTCTGCGGATGCGATAAGAGCGGAAAAATGCGCACATTTAAATAGAAGCAACTCCAGGTTTGCTTATTTTCAAGGAGCCTTGCAGAATGTATTTGCTCTGCTGTCCCAGTGGTGAGTCCTTGCTGAGATTCCACATCTTCAGAGAGCAGAACCAGCACCAGCTGGGTCTCCTGGTTGCTGGACAGCACAACTTCCTCATCCTGCAGCAACTCGGGCAGCAGCTCATCCAGGCACTCTAGAAATGGTGCTCCTTATTGATTTCCTCCACAGAGGCCGAGCTGGCTATGAAAACTGGGTAAAATGTGTACTAAAGATGGGATAACACATGTTGAAATTTTAACAGCTTCGGAGGCTGGGAGAAAGAAGGACGGTCGTTTGTGCTTGACTGTATGTCACAAAATTAGAGGAAATGACTGTAAGAGTGTGTTTTCTTATAGGAACTAAAACTTGGGAAGTCTGGCAGGAACACCCGAGAAAGCGAAAGAACTGCCTAAGGCTGTGATGGCAAATCTATGGCACATGTGCCACAGGTGGCACGATGAACCATTTCTGAGGGCACGTGAGGCGTTGCCCTGTCAGCTCCAGCGTGCATGCGCATACTGGCCAGCTGATTTTCTGCCATTTTTTGCCCTCTGTAGGCTTCCCTAAAGCCTCTGAAGGGTGGAAAACCGCCCAACACGCAAACCGGAAGTTCGTTCCCAAACTTCCAGTGAAAACCTGACCAATGTCCAAACCAGAAGTTTTGGGAACGGTCTTCCAGTTTGGGTGTTGGGATGATTTTTGCCCTCTGGAGGCTTCCCTGAAGCAAAATGGCCCAACGGTGACCCGGAAGTCCATTCCCAAACTTCCAGTGAAAAACTGCCCAATGTGCAAACCGGAAGTTCGGGAACGCACTTCTGGTTTGGGTGTTGGGCTGTTTTTTGCTCTCTGGAGGTTTCAGGGAAGCCTCCCGAAGCCTCCGGAGGGAGCAAAACGGCCCAACGGGCAACCTGGAAGTCCATTCCCTAACTTCCGGTTTGGGCTGTTATTCACCCTCTCCAGGTGCCTAGAAAGCCTCTGGAGCCTGGGGAGGGAAAAAAACGGACCTACTGTCAGAAAATGGGCTATTTCTGGCCTCCAGAGGGCCTTGGGGGGGGCGGAGGAAGGCCATTTTTGCCCTCCCCAGGCTCCAAAAAAGCCATGCACGCATGCACAGGGCTGCTGGGTGGGTGGGTCAGATGCACATGCACAGGGGCCATGGCGCAGGGGAGGTGCATTAAGTTATGAGGGTGGGTATGCGAGTGCTCGCAATAGCATGTGAATGTGTGTTTTTGGCACCTGAGCCAAAAAAAGGTTCACCATCACTGGCCTAAGGTATTTTTGTGGTAGAGAAAGAAGGGACAGGATCAAGAGTTCGTGGGGCACAATGAATACAAAATTGAATGAAAGTGATTCAGTCTGACGGAGTAAATAAAGGGGAATCAAACTGCAATATATGAAGAAAAAGTGTGTGGTTCATAAGGAATGCAAAGAGTTGGAGTCAAGGCTGGATTAGATGAGAGTCGAAAGAGACTCTCTAAATACACAGCAGACTATGGAGGTGGTAAAAACAAATGTGGCTTGTAAGGATAGAAAGACACAGAGAGTGAGGGGAGGTGGTGCAAAATCACTCCAGCTGTTTCCATTTTATCTCTTGCCTCATGGCTTCCATTTAATTATGCTACAATACTTTACTTATTTGAAGACGCTTCTTGGATGAGAAGCGAAAAGTCTTAAAGAAAAACCATAAAGTCCAGTTGCCTCTTGGAAAAAAAAGCTGGACAACCATGACCTGGAGGACTGAGAACCTCCATAGACTTTAATCATTTGCTATGCTCTGTATGGTCCTACGCATGGATGGCAGGTGGAACTGTACTCACAGTCATTAGATATGTCCTCAATGAAGCAAACGAGTCATTGACTTTAGAAGTCAATAAACTTCTAAAAAATATTTTCCAGTAGCAATACTCACTGTTCCGTAATATTCCCCATCGGCCCTCGGAGTAACCGTTTTGGGATGTGAGCATAATTCAGATTTTGGAGAACTGGACCTTGGTGTTCAAACCACATGAATGTCCAGGTGTACTTCCCTATTGAATAATCTGTAAAAGGACTCAACTCAGTATCAGATACTTATTTTCATCACCATGATGCATTTCCCTTTGGGACTGCACATTTTCGGCTTTCAGGGTGCCTCTTCTCAAGATAGGTGGATAAGACCTTCTTTTCGCTGCACAACTACACGGAATCTGCTTGCAACCAACCCCTTTCTCTTACAAGATAAAATCACATTAAGAACCAATTTGATGGTGGAGGAGCCATCAGAATATGATATTGATTTTAGGAAGCTGTTTTCTGCGTCCTAATAAAATGTTCTACGTAGTACTACCTACACAGAATGAAGGCTACATACTGTGGTTGTAGGCTACATACTATACTTGAGGTCCCTACGTATCAACTCATGGTTCCAACTGCAGGAATGTCTGGATGGTTTTCCTTATAGTGCAACATCAAAAGCGGCTTGACTGAGTACAAGACACTCATTTTCAACAGCAGAACGTATTTCACTGCTTGATCAATTGGACCTGGTCAGTTTGTGGTTTCAAATGCCTCTCCCCCAAATACATTTTCCATCTCCACACATAGTTGTGCCATCCACATACAACGTGGACTCCCTCCACACCCAAGAATGATGATGTGAAATTGAATAGACAGTGGAACACTCCCCTTCCACTAATTCTAAGCTTGAATGTAGGAAACTGTTCCCTGCAATAGATGACCAAGAATACATAAAATAGCACTTTTTTCTTTATTCCCAGCAACCTCCTAGTTTTGGGATAAGCATGGAAGCATGGAATAAATATGGAGAATACTCGGAAGACTATTCCATTTTCATGAAAGCCATTTAGGTAGAGGAGCAATAAGGACACCATTTGGCATGAGAACAACACAAAAACA
Organism: Thamnophis elegans; assembly: GCF_009769535.1. Lineage (NCBI taxonomy): Eukaryota > Metazoa > Chordata > Lepidosauria > Squamata > Natricidae > Thamnophis > Thamnophis elegans. The sequence goes on from NC_045553.1 coordinate 36,998,374, forward strand.
AAAAATTTCAAAGCAGTAAAGCTACATGCAGAAATGAAGGAAAGTGGGATAAGTGCATAAAAGACACAAGAACGGAAGGAATACATCTAGTCTTGCACATTTTTTCAACAAATTTGGGATACAGAGTGTTCTGGAAGGCAGGAAAAGACATGTAACTCCATAACGGGTCTATTGCTTTCATGACCAATATCCAAACACACCTGTCCAAACACACCTACTGGCCTTACAGGAGTTAAACGTTAATCAAGACAAACAAGGAGACTCCATCTCTGGGTGTGGAGAGACCCCCAGGAAGAGCAAGAGACTGAGTGATGGGATATAAACCTGCTCCTTCCACACGAGGAATACAAGGTCTGACCGAGACCAAGAGATTCCCAAGGGAGGAGCAGGTGCCCCATAAATGGAAGGAGATAATATACGGATGCCACTTGTGATCCTGAGCATTTACCAGGAGGAGAAGGGGAAAAACACACGTACATTTTAGGAGAGTTCTCAGGATAGAGTCAGCTGAGATGGACTGCTATGGAAATGAAATGCAAAAACAAATAAATAGAAATATTAAATAAAGAAATAAATGGTTCTCACAGACCATAACCAATTTCCCCAGGGAATTTGGGATTTGGAGTGTGTGAAGTTGACATAAGAGTGTACATGAATGAAGTTGGGAAATGAGGAGAAGAAGGGCTCTCTACCTAAGGAGCAGATAAAAGCAGGTTGTGTCCATAATTCTATAACAGACAATAAAAGAAACTTAAATGTTGACATGTTGACGTATTGAAATGCTGGAAGAAAGATAGATGGTGGTTTGGGCTTGACGAAGGAAGGCAAAATGACTGTAATAAGAGTAAGCTTTTGCTTACTTTGTTATATGGAACTGAAAATCGGGAAGCTCGGGAGGAATACCCCAGAAAGAAAAACTCATGGAAAAGGGTGGTTTAAAATATTTTTGTGGTAGAGCAAGGAGGAACAGGGTCAAGTGTTTGTGGGATGAAATGAATTCAAAAGTGAATGAAAGTGATTCAGTGAAGAAGAGTAAATAAATGGGAATCAAATTGCAAAAAAAGTAAAAAGAGAAAAACCAAAAAGTTAATGAGGAAGACAAAGATTCAGAGTCATGGCTGGATAAGAGCAGAGTCTTGAAAAAGATTAGACACTTTTGTTGTGTAAATACATAGCCGTGTACAGAGATGGTAAAAACAAAGATGGTTTGCAAGGATAGAAAGAAACAGAGTGAGGGGAGGTGGTCATTCTAGTTTTTTTTCCTTTTTATCTCTTTCCTCATGGCTTCAATTTATTAGGGTACATTTTGTTATTCATTTGTTATGCTCTATAAAGCCGTACCTATGGATGACAGGTGGAATTGTACCCAGGGTCGCTATGAATGACTTCCTTGTTCCAACCACATGAATGAGCAATTGACTTTAGAAATCAATAAATGGACTTTTACTGATTTTCTCACTGTTCCCAATTGGTCTTTGGAGTAACCATTTGGCGATGTGAGCATTATTCAAATTTGGGGGAATGGAACCTTGGTGTTCCAAATACTTGAATGCCCAGGTCTATTTCCCAGTTGGATAAAGTATAAAACGGCTCAACTCAGCATTGGATACTCATTTTCATCACCATGATGCATTTCAACTACATGCTCCTCACTTTTGGACTGCTCATTTTCAGCTTCTCTTCTCGAGGTAGGTAGATAAGTCCTTCCTTTCTCTGCACAACTACACGCAATCTGCTTGCAATCACCCCTTTCCCTTCCAAAATAAGATCATAGAAAGAACAGGGTGGCGATGGAGGAGCCCCCAGAATATATTGTTGGTTTTAGGAAGCCCTAAACAGAATAAAATTCTCCTTTCTGCAGTATTCTCTGTCAGTCTATAGTTCTGGGGCAATTATTTTGAAATGTGAGCATTATTCAAATTTTGGGGAAGTGGAGATGCTGACACAGTATAAAAAGGCTAAATGAAATCTGAGTAGTATTTTTATTGCGTTTCCTTCTATAATCCTTCCTATCAACAATATATTCTTCCCAAAATCTTCTGCTATTGTTTTTTGTACATCAACAAAGAGCAAAAAATGCAGTGCAATATATTTGGACACTGGGATATAAACAACACATGAATCTTCCCATACTAAATGGACACTGCGAAGGTTTAAACCTGGGTGAAAAGTAAATAAATCTCTTGGTAACACCACACTTGGAATATGGCATCCAGTTTTGGTTGCCAGAATGTAAAACCGATGTTGAGACTTTAGAAAGAGTGCAGAGAAGAGCATCAAAGATGGTTAGGGACTGGCGGCTAAAACATATAAAGAATGGAATTGCTAGAATTGAGTATGTCTAGTTTAAGGAAAAGAAGGACAAGGGGAGATATGAGAAGCAATGTTCCAATTATCTAAGTGGCTGCCACAAAGAAGAGGGTGACTTGCTATGACTTGACTAGCAATTCTCCAAAGCACAAGAGGACAGGACCAGAAACAATGGATGGAAAGCAAACAAGGAAAGAAGCAGCCTAGAACCAAGGTAAAATTTCCTGTCAAAGGAATTAATCAGCGGAACAGCTTTTCTCCAGAATTTTGAATGATCCAACGTTGAATGTTTTTCAGAAGAGATTGTATGAAATGGTACAGGGTTTCCTGCCTGAGCAGGCGATGGGACTAAAAGACCTCCAAGGTCCCTTCCAACCCTCTTATTCTGTGATGTCTTCAGAGGAACAGCCCACAAATACAACCCACTTCCAGGGGTCCCTCCCCACCACTGTTGATTCAGTTTTTCCTTCAATCTGCTGGAATACAAACCATAACCTTCAATCCAATGGAAGGACAGATTTCCCAATCCATCCCATAAGACTGGGATCCCACCAATGGAAGTCCAGAGGCCCTGTGCCTCTTCTTAGGGATGGAGGAGTTTGCATTGTCCAGATGGCACTTCAGTTCCTTGGAGGGCTTCAAATGGCAATGACACAAAGTGGAGCGTCTCATCGTGGGAGGGCAGGCAAAGCATTTCACTTTCTCTGAGGTTTAGGGAGGATTTCTCAGGCTCTAATTTTTCCATAAATGCTCCAATGTTCATTGTGCCCTGTACTCTGGAGTCAGAATGCAGTATATTCTCATGTGATGATCTTCTGGGTTTTCTTAAAGAGGGACAGTCTGTTATAATTTCTTTTTTTTCCCTTTAACATGTATCTACAGAAATATGTCAGCTTCCCGCAAAAGTAGGACGTTGCACAGCTTCACATTCTCGTTTTTATTTCAATACAAAAAGTGGGAGATGTGAGGAATTCACTTATGGCGGATGTGAAGGGAATCTAAACAACTTCCACACTGAGGATATATGCAGAGCTGTATGCAGACATTCTAATAAGGAAGCAATATTAATCTTTGCCTCAGGCTATTATTAAAACAAATGGTATTTTAGTCTTGTCTGACAATCAATGATCTGAAAACTCTTTAGTCTAAAAGTAATTTAATCCCACTTCTGCCATCCAGACCCTGGACTACGGAGGAGTTTATCAATGGGGGCAATCCGCAAATTCAAGAAATCTTTTAAAATGTTAGAAATGCAAAAAGACATTTCATAAAGAAGTGCCATAAAGTGAATGAAATTGGGAAATGAGGAGAAGAAGGGCTCCCTAGCTAAGGAGCAGATAAAAACAAGTTGTTGTCCATAATTGAATAACAGAAAGAAAAAGTAACTTAAAAGGGAATTCATATGAATTTTCCCACACTAAATGGACACTGCAAAGGTTTAAACCTGGGTGAAAAGGGAGTACATACCTTGGTATCATCACACTTGGAATATGGCATCCAGTTTTTGTCACCAGGATGTAAAAACAATGTCGACACTTTAGAACCAGTGCAGAGAAGACCATCAAAGATGATTAGGGACTGGACCCTAAAACATTTAAAGAATGGAATTGCTAGAATTGGGTATGTCTGCTTTAAGAAAAAGAAGGATTAGGGGTTATATGGTAGCAGTGATCCAATAAGTATGTAAGAGGCTGCCACAAAAGAAAATGGGGTCAAGTTATTCCCCAAAGCAACTGAAGGCAGCAGAAGAAACAATGGACAGCAACTAATCAAGGAGAGAATCAACCTAGAACTAAGGAGAAACTTTCTGTCTATTAGAGCAATTAATCAGTGGAACAGTTTTCCTCCAGAATTTTTAATGTTCCAATACTGAATGTTTTTCAGAAGACATTGGATAACCATTTGTCTGAAATGGTGTAGGGTTTCCATCCTGAGCAGGGCGTAGGACTAGAATGTCCCTTCCAACCCTCTTATTCTGTGATTCTGTGAAGTCTTCAGAGAGGAAAAGGAACAGCCCACCCACTCACCCCACTTCCAGGTGTCCCTCCCACCAATGTTGATTGAGTTTCTGCTTCAATCTGCTGGAATACAAGGCCTAACTTTCAAGCAAATAGAAGGACAGATTTCCCACTCCATCCCATAAGTCTGGGATCTAACCAATGGAGGTCCAGAAGCCCTGTGTCTCTTCTTAGGGATGGAGGAGCTTGCATTGTCCAAATGGCACTTCAGTTCCTTGGAGGGCTTCAAATGGCAATGACACAAAGTGGAGCGTCTCATCGTGGGAGGGCAGGCAAAGCGTTTCACTTTCTCTGAGGTTTAGGGAGGTTTTCTCAAGATTTAATTTTCCAATAAATGCTTCAATGTTCATTGTGCCCTGCACTCTGGAGTCAGAATCCAGTATATTCTCATGTGATGATCTGGGGGGTCCTTAAGAGGGACAGTCTGTTTTAATTTCTTCATTTCACTTTCAGTTATAGCTCAAACTATATGTCCACTTCCGAAAGATCAAGGACCATGTGAAGCTATTTTTCCTCGTTACTATTTCAACACAGCAACTGGAAAATGTGAAATGTTTCAGTATTGTGGAAGTGGGGGGAATGCAAACAACTTCCTAACTATGTATGAATGCACAGCTAGATGTATAAGTCATGGTAGGGGAGAAATTATAATCTTTTCCTCATGAAATTATTAAAACAAATCTTATTTTAGTCTTGTCCATCAATCAATGATCTGAAAATTCTTTAATCCTAAAGTTAATTTAATCTCAGTTCTGCAATCCAGGCAATGTTCCCTCTAATTTTTTTTCAATGTGGGCAGAAAAGTATAGTGTTTGAGCGGCACATTTTCATGCCTGAGCACCTGAATTTTTTTCACAGATGTCACCCAAGACCATTCTAGTTTAAACTTCCAGCTGCACTTTTTCTTCGTAACAACATTTACTCCAGCTTTACGTTTTGACATCAGCACTGACTGATGATGTACCTATAGGGTTAGGGTTTATCAATTATTACAATTATCTTTTCAAATTCATTTTGGATTAAATAAAAAAGAGCTTTGAAATGAATATATAAATGGCACTTAATACCACTAATATTAAAATAGTAAATGTTTGATATACTTCATTTTAATGAATTTCACTTGATATACTTCATTTTAATGAGTTAACATTCAATTGAAAAAGTTGTCTATACACTGTATGCTTCTGTGAATATATTATATGCAATTTGCTATTTTAAATGAGTAAAATTATTAAAATCACCATAATTAATGTCTCATTCACATCTAAGAGTTTTCTTCCATCGTTAATTTGTAAACTCAAGGATTTATTGCCTGCATGTTTAACAATGCTGGTTGATTGTTTAAAAAATTGTGGGAATTTGCTCCTTTCTGTACAGAGGGTTTCAGTAACCTACTACTACTGCAAAACTAATTTCTAAACTGCATACTACTTGCAAATATAAATAGATTGTTAAAATGGCTCTACCATAACCAAATAAGAGAAAAAAACACCTTCCTTTTGTTTATAAAGTAGTGATTTTAGTTTGCTCTATGGAAGTCACTATTTTAAACTGACAGATAGGAAGTTTAATTAGATTAAAAGCAAAAATATTCTCAATGACTTTGAAAATCCCAATGAGTTATCAAATATAGGTACTCCTTCGTTACAACCTGGGACTGGAATTTTTATTATTCAGCAATGTGGTCACAAAGCTGATGTGTGTCATGACTCATGTGGCCGGGCTCTCTCGCCTCTTTCCAACTCTGAGGGCATCAATCATGTTAGCCAAGGGATCTGCAAAGCTGGCTCTTTTAAGACTGGTGGACTTCAACTTCCAGAATTTTGAGAGTTGAAGTCCACCAGTCTTAAAACAGCCAACTTTGCAGATCCCTGTGTTAGCCCAAAGCCTGGCGCTGGGCTTTGCTCCCCCATTGGTGGAGCCCCGAGAAGCGAGGAGGGAGAAAAAGAGCTCAAAAGAGCTACATTGTTGCTAAATGTAACCGGGGAGAGCCAGCCCAGGCAATAGCAAATTAGCCGATCTTGCAGCAGGTCTGAAAGGGGGGGGGGAGCAAAACTCCAGGCAGGGCTCTCTGACTGTTCTAATTCCCCATGAAAACTGTTGTTGCCTCTGAAGCATTCGCTCCAGTGTTTTAAATCTTTAAGATCCCTCTCCTTTCCTTTTTTCTTTTCGACCTACACAGAATCACAGATTAGAGAATCCTGAAGTCGGGCGGGGCTGAGGAGGGAGAAAAAGAGCTCAAAAGAGCTACATTGTTGCTAAATGTAACCGGGGAGAGCCAGCCCAGGCAATAGCAAATTAGCCGATCTCGCAGCAGCTCTGAAGGGGGGTGGGAGAAAAACTCCAGGCAGGGCTCTCTGACTGTTCTAATTCCCCGTGAAAACTGTTGTTGCCTCTGAAGCATTTGCTCCAGTGTTTTAAATCTTTAAGATCCCTTTCCCGTTTTTCTTTTCAACCTACACTGATTAGAGAATCCTGAAGTCGGGCGGCAATGTACTGTAGTAGAAAAGGTTTAGCTGGAGGAGGTTTTGATTGCGATCGTTCTGTAGTTCGTGTCCAGATACCTGCCCCACGTGCCTCTGCGCGGCAATTAGAAACTACTGCGCGGGGTATTGCAGCCATGTGCGCGGCCGCGCAGGCGCGCACCTTAGAGGGAACAGTGAATCCAGGCCCTGGACTAGTGAGGAATTTCTCAAGGGGTGCAATCAGCAAAATCAGGAAAACTTTTAAAATTATAAAAATGCAAAAAGTCATTTTATAAAGGAATGCCATAAAGCAAGTTTTTACTGTTTTTCTGTAAAGAGTTCTGTGAGGATGTCTACACCCAATTGTTAAAAGGGATCTCCTTGGGATTAAGCAAAATATTGTAAAACCAAAGGAAATTATATATTCCTCACTGGAAGTCGTGTAATGCCTGGAGATGCTTTTGTTTGTCCAGACTGCCTTGCAGTAATGCTCCATGAAGGAAATAGTATCATGTACCATTAAAATGTACTGTATATGTTTTAATGTTTTTCTGGAAAAATGCTGCTGCTTTGCACCTAAGTGCCCATGAATTTTACTGCAACATTTGAAATAATACCTCCACCTCTGTGGATCTGGCCATAGACTTTGACTTTTCGTTCTAGTTATTCACTTTTGAGAATTTGTCTGGCTGACTCTCTATAATAGACCTGGCATCTTTTGGCTATCCTGGCATCTCTCCTTACTCATCCTATTTCCTCCACCTACGCAGACCCACTTTGTTTGTGAGGGGTCCATAATACTTGCTATTAAGTTAACTTATAGAGACCTACTTGGTTCCAGCCTTTCTAGAAAAACAAGAAAAACTCAGTTTTGGCACCACTTCTTTCCTGCTGTGAAGCAGGGCATCATATACTGCATGAGGATATCTCATTGTTAATAAAATAAAGAAATAAGAGAAACACTGGAGGGACCTATATTTAGAGAGAAAACTCACTAAGGTCCGTATCTCATTCTGACTACATTCATTTTTCCTGCTGAGGAGGGGGCTGCCCTACAAGCGAGAGCAGACTAAGGAACCAATGACATACTTGCCTCTCCTATTGCTGGCAACTTGATTTTGATTCTGTCTCCTTTCCAGTATAACATTGACTCCAATTCCTGATCTCACTGATGTTTTCATGGAAAACATCAGTGAGGGATCCTTTGAGGGATGGAGTGAATTCCGCAGCTGAGGAAGAAATCCGAACTTCCACAGTGCTTCCCGCTAAAACACCTTGCTTGCATCCGATTCTAAGCCCCTTAAATAAACATATTAATGTTTGACACGCTAATATCCAGTTTCTGAAGTAGAATTTGTACTGCTGTTTTTATTCTGCCAGGCTATCAACTACACTGCAAATAGGACACACCAATTCATAGTTTTCCATGAATATATCAGGTTCAAGAAATATTCCAAGGTGTTTTATTGTAGTAGAGAATACGAAGCATCTGATCTGCCAGGAATATTGGCTTGGCCTTCCTCCCCTCAATCAATTTGAGATATATCAGTCAGGAACTGCACTCAGGGTTCAAGGATAATGAAAATCATAAATGTAGCCATAAGATTGTAAAACTTGCAATATAGGTTCTTTTCCAACTTTTTCCACATGCGTTCCATATATCAAGTGCACTATCTCTACTTCCCTACTGGACACTATAAAATGGCACAACTCAAAATTGGATTCTTCCTTTCGGGACATTGAAGAATTCGAAAAGCATGCTCCTCACTTTTGGATTGCTCATGTTCTACTTTCAGGATGTCTCTTCTAAAGGTAGGTAGATAAGACCTGTCTTTTCTCTCCAAACATGACAGGAATATTTGCTTGACCTTCCTCTCTCACACGCAACTCTTTTGAGATAGCTATTGTTGAAGGATAGTGGGTTGTGAGTAGAGGTGACTGAGCAAACAATTGGAATGAGAGGTCCAGAGATGCTACATCAGTGGCTGTGAGTCAAAAGACGACAAGCACTCAAGGGGAAAGGGAGAGAGGAAGCTAAACTCTTGCAGTCCTTCTGGGGGTAGCATTACAAGTGGGGGCTCATCCAGGATAGATGCGACTGTCTCTGGTGAGGTCCTTTGTTCTGCAGTTCTGGCTGTTGCATGGAATGCTTACTGGTCTACCTTACTGGTTCCCTGAGGGTGTTTTCTACAGGAGTGGAGTTTTAGCTGTTTGGCCATTGCTTGCGCAGCCTGGTTCTCAATGGTTGGGGACTCCTACTATAGTGTGTATAAAAAGTGGCTTGACTGAGCACCAGACCCTTGTTTTCAACACCAGTATTTTACTGTATGCTCATTTGGAGTTCTTCACTTTATGATTTTAGGTTGCTTCTAAACAAAATTTAGGTACCTTTTCCAACCAGTTGTGGATAGGTAGTCTGCTACTTACAACAGTTTGCTTAGAGGCTTTCTGGGGGAGGAGCCTGTCGCCGACGGGAGCTCAACGGAGCTCCTCTCAGAGTTCTGGTCTGTATATCTTATAAGATCTATAGATATCTCCCCTTTCTGGCAGAAAGGGGCAGGGAGAAGGTCAGTCGTTAGGATCTCTTTGTAATTCACAGCCTTTTTTTCCGCTGTGAATGGAGAAGAGGTTCAACATTAGCTGAGCTTTTACTCCAGCCAGTTCTTCGCAGCTGCTTTTTTGCAGCCCTAGGCAGGTTGCCCCCCCCCCAGGACAAAGCTAAGCTATTTAAAAATTTAATTCGGGCGGGGACCATTCCTGAGGAATTTCTTCTATTATTATCCAAAATACCAGCTTCAATTTTGTAAAAGGCTCCCTTTTCTAGCTGCGTCACAAGATGGCGATCTTATAGCTTTTGTGTTTGATGTGACGTACTTAGTCAGCCCTACTCTCCTGAAGGCTTCTCCGTATTAACTGTCAAAAGATTAACTGAGGGGAGCAGAGACTTTGATTGTTGGCTTGCTTGATTGCTTGTTTTTATTTTTTATTTTTTTTGGAATGGCTCCCAAATCTAAGCAGAAGCGCTTCCTTAATAACACATCTCAAAAAATTGCTATGAATATTTTAGACAGAAGGTAGTGCCAGGTGTGGGCCCTGGGAAGTCGGGAGGATTAGGGATGGGGATTTGTGGGGGGTGGGGTGGGGGGGTGTTAACATAGTCTTAATAAGAACAAGAATGTATTTATATACGGTGGTTCTTTTTTTTTCTTTTTTTTAATTTTTTTTTCCTTGGTTCATTTTATTTTTATCAGATCAAACAACACTCGAATAAAGGCATACACCAAGGAGGGAGGTAGAGGGAAAGAAGAGGGAGGAGTAAGGAAGGAGTAAGGGGAATGTAAGGAGGGTGTCCGGGGAGTAAGGGGAGAAGGAAGGTTTGAGGGGAAAGGGAAGTAGGAGGGGAGTGTTAGAGGGAGAAAGGAAAGTTGGAGGGGGTAGATGGGGTGTATGGAGGATGGAAGGGTTAGGTGGGGTTGTGAATGATGAGTTGTGTTTCCTTTTTATTTGTTCGTTTTATTCCCTTTTTCTTTTTTTTCTTTTCTTATAGTAAATACCCTGTATATAAGTGATTGCAAATGGAATGTGAAAAATGAATAAAATATATTTAAAAAAAATTGCTATGAAGTCGCTGCCCTTGCCTCCTACGCCCTCCACTGGAGATTTGTTAACACAAGAATTTCTTCTCAAAACGCTTAATAATTTCAGACAGGAAATTAATCAACTGATATCGGATTTATATGATCAATTTGATGCTAAAATTGCTCAAGCAAAGGAGGATATGATCGGAGTAATGACAGTTATGACAGATTATATTGCTGAAACGGAGGATAAATTGGAACTTTTGGAAGAAACCAACTCTAATTTGACATCCAAAATCCAAACGTTACAACAGGAAATTGAAAATGCTCAAAAACAACTTGTCATGGTAAATTATAATAAGACTGCGTTTGCAATAAGAGTTAGAGGACTGTGTGAAAAGGAACAGGAGAATTTGAAACAGATCTTCTTTGAGGCTCTTAGCCGCTCGGTGGGAAGTCCGGGACTTAACTTTGATTGGCAGATCCAAAAAATTTACCGCCAGAATTCGTGGGTAGCAAAACAGCGACAGCTTCCGAGGGACATAATTATATATTTCACCACAAGGGAATCCAGAAATGTGATAATACAGAGGCTTTACAACAAGAGGCTGAGAATTGATGGACAGGACTTGATTGTTTTTAAAGAAATACCATCTCAAATATTAAGAGCAAGGAGAGACTACATTTTCTTAACTGAAGAACTCAGAAATTCTCAGATTCCATACAAATGGGAAGTCCCGGCTGGCATTACAGTTACATTCGAGAATCAAAAACATCGCTTTAACTCTGTCTGTGAAGCCCGAGAATTTTATTACAAGACTCTGAAGGCGGGACTTCCTGATTCATCTGGACCTGGAGAGAGACAAGGAGAAGGAGAAGACAAGCAGCGGGACACGTGGCCACAAGGCGGAGGGTGTTGCTTTCCTCTTCCGGAAGGGCAGAAGAGTAAAGAATAAAGACTTAGCGATGCTTTTAAAACTTCATGATTTCTGCCTGGTATAAAATGGAAAAGTTGTACATCGATGATGAGATATGGAGGCTGAAAGAAGCGCTGCTGATTGTGGACATATATTGTATATAAGATTTGTTTGAACTCTAACTCAAATTGCGCATGAATTATTTTCCTAGGCGAGGAGAGCGGAGATCGCGATCTTCTTGAGTTGTGGTTTGGGACGAACGGAGTTGGGAGGTGCGTGGGAGATGGAAGGGTAGCGAAAGCTTAACTAGACTACTTGGGGCTAGAATGCAAGCTGATGTTTGTATGAATCGCTATTTCAATATAAGGTTAAGAAAGATTAGTCAGAGAGTCTCCAGGAAGGTGGAGTAAATATGTGAGGAGCAATGGACGCGGATAAAATATATATGTGGACATGGGTAAAGGCAGGGTGGAAGGTAAAAAATTTACACGTGGATGTGGGTAAGGACAGAATGGGAGGTGTTGGAAATGAAAAATGAAAGAAGTACTTGAGTTTAATGGTTTTATAGAAAGGTTTGGATATTTGGATAAAAAAGAGATAAATTAAAGGTCTGAATAGATAGATAAAGCAATGAGACCTTTAGTTGGAGAACCCCAATTGATTAACTTACCTGGCTCTAATAGAGTTTGAAACCCTGCAAGTAATAACCGAAATTTGGAATGAGGCACATTGTTTAAGATTTACAGATGATGGGAAGCTGTGTTAATGTAGCGGGTTTATTGATCTTCCTTGTTTTTCTTTTTTTTGTGTGTCTTTTTCCTTCTATTTTTTACTATTTCCCCCCTTTTTTTTTCTTTTTTTTTATCTTTTAACTTTAAAGTTAGTTGGTTTTATTACACTCCAGTGCTTGTTAAAGAACTATGCCGGGTATGGGACCTGGGAAGCCGTAAGGGGGTTAGGGAGGGGGGATTATAGGGGGGAGGGGGGAGGGTGGAAATACAGTTTCAATTCTTAGAACAATAAGAATGCACTTGTATACTGTTGCTCGCTTTTCTTTTTTTTTTCTTCTTTCATTTTCTAAAAAATAAACTGAATAGATTAATTGTAGGGATACACCAAAGTGAGGAGTAGAGGGAAAGAAGAGGGAGAAGTAAAGAGGGAGTGAGAGGGGAATGTAAGGAGGGTGAGATGGAGGGAGGGGGAAGGGAAGTAGAAGAGGGGAATGTTGGAGGGGAGAAATGAAAGTTGGAGGGGGAGAAGAAAGGGTGTATGGGGGATTGAAGTGTTATGTTGGTTTTTTTATGGTGGATTTTTTTTCCTTTTTTTTTGTTTTTTTTGTTACGCACAGTATATAAGTGATTGTATAAAATGAAAATGAAAATGAAATAAAAAATATGGTAAACAACAGTTTGCTTAGTGACCGTTCAAAGTTACAATGGCACTGAAAAAAGTGACTCATGACCACCTTAATTTCAGGTTGTTTCTCTCCTTGAATGTTTGCTTCTTGTCCTGCCGTCTGGTGCTTTGGAAAATAAATTGACCCCCTCCTCTTTATGGCAGCCTCTCAAATACTGAAATACTGCCATCCCTAGTCCTTCTTTTCTCTAGACTATCCAAACCCAAATCTTTCTTTGTATCTTTTCCAAAGTCTCAGTATATTTTTTGTAATGTGGTGGTCAAAGATTCCTCTCACTATCGTTGAGTCCCTATGGTTTTTGAGCCATACCAACATGCAGAGCAATGTATTTGGGAACTGGAAAGTGAACAATATATGAATTTTCCAACACTAAGCAGACACCACAAATACTTAAACCTAGTTGAAGAGAAGGTCCATGTGATATCTTTACAAGATGAGGAAAGGGAATGGACGCCTACCTACCAATTCCAGATGCCCCTCCTTCAAGTGTTGAATGCCAGCTCTGGAAGAGGTTTGTCCCTCTGTCTATTGCAATACAAGCCCTAACCTTCAAGTAAATGGGAGGAAACCTCTCTTTGATGACCCTTTCAGTTCATGCCAGAAGTCTAGAATTTCAGGATTTGGGACCTGGTTCCTCCTTAGGGGTACAGCAGCTTCAGTACAAGCTGGTCTTCCGTTATTTGAGGGATTCTAATGGCAATTGGCAATGACTCAAATTTGAGTATTATCACTATATTAGGTTTAACTTTTTCTGACCTTTGGAGCTGATTGCTTAGGATCTACTTTTCCAGTAAATGCTCAAATATTCATTTTGCCCCATAGTCTGGAGTCAGAATACAATATATATTCATGCAATGATCTTCCGGGTTTTCTTAAGGGGGACAGTCCATCTTATTTTCCTCTTTACATTTTCAGGTGACACTCCAGAGATATGTAATCTTCCTGCAAAAGTAGGACGGTGCAAAGCTTCGTTTCATCGTTTTTATTTTAATGCAGCAACTGGGAACTGTGAGGTATTCACTTATGGCGGATGTCGAGGAAATGAAAACACATTTGTATATTGGTCTCAATGCAGAGCTACATGTCAAAATTCTGGTAAGGTAGAAACGTTCATCTTTGCCTTGTCATAACCATTAAAACAAATAACATATCACTCTTGTCTACAATCATTGATCTCAAATCTCTTCAATATCTTTATAAATGACCAAGATGAGGGAAAAGAAGGGGAACTCATCAAATTTTCAGATGATACTAAACTGGTGGGAATAGCCAATACCCCAGAAGATAAATTCAAGTTCCAAAAAGATATTGACAGAGTGGAACAATGGGCCCCATGCAACAAAATGAATTTTAATGTGGAGAAAAGCAAAGCTTTACATTTAGGCAGGAAAAATCAAAGGTATAAGTATAGATTAAGTGAGACGTGACTCAAAAACAGAGGGACCTTGGAGTCCTAGCGGATGACCATTTGAATATGAGCTAGCAATGTGCAGCAGCAGCCAAAAAAAGCTAATATAATCCTGAGTTATATAAACAGAGGCATAGAATCAAGATCACGTAAATTATTAGTGATGCTTTACAAACCCTAGTAAGACCACACCTTGCATACTACAACCAATACTACATTATTGGTCACCATACTACAAAAAGATGTTGAGACTTTGGGGGAAAAAAGATGATCAAATGCCTGGAGACTAAAACATATGAAAAACTGTTGAAGGTTTTGGGTCTGGCTAGTCTAAAGAAAAGAATAATTAGGGGTGACATGCAGAAATAAAAAATAGTAATTCCTAAAGAACTACCAGAAAGGCGGCTTTCTTGTTTTTTCTTGCAGCATTCTGTGAGGATTTCTGCACTTAATTAATAAAGCAAAATACTGGAAAATGAAAGGAAGTTATATATATATCCCTCACAGGAAATGTCAGTTCTAACATGTGATATAATGCCTGGAAATGCTTTTATCCATATTGCTTTGCAATGCTTCATGAAGGAAAATGTATTACCGTATATACTCAAGTATAAGCCGAGTTTTTCAGCCCACTTTTTGGGCTGAAAAAAGCCGCCTCGGCTTATACTCGAGTCAGTGAAAAATTTGCCCGAAATGGAGGAGAAAAAGGGGCGGGGCCATGCCGCTGGGTGACGCTTGCAGTGTTCTCTCTAAGCTGCGCGCGTGAGCGGCCGCGCAGGTAACAAAGAAACACCGCGCACAAGTTTCAAAGTGCAGCGCAGTGTTTTTTAATGTCTTTAAATGTGACTGGAAATATCCCCCTTCCCTCCTTTCTGAACTCTGATTTCTGATTGGTGAAATCAAGGAAAACTCTGCCCGGAGACCGATGACGCTGCAGAAGGGAGAATTCCCATTGGTCCCCCACGTGTCCACTCAATTCCCTACCCAACTGCGCATGCGCATGTCACACACACACACACACACACACACACACACAACGCATGGACTTCCTCTCCCCAAAGACGTTCCTGAAGCCTGGGGGGGCAGAAATGGCCTCCCCGCCCTCCTAGATGCCCTCTGGAAGTCAGAGACAGATCATTTCCGAACTTGTAGTTGGCCCTTTGGGGGCGTTTCTTGCCCTCTGCAGCCCCCGGGGACTTCCCTGAAGCCACGTCCGGCTTGTCTGGGAGGCCATTGGTGCTTCCGAAGACGGTGGTGGTGAGCCTCGGGGCTCCCGGGCAGCCGATGTGCGCAGGGTGCTGGGCTGGTTCCAGTTGCAAAATGTCAGAAATCTCCCCGTTCTGCAAGGCGGCTGCCAAAGGGAAGGGAGGGTTAGGGCGCTTCTCCCAACAGCCCAGGGCCGGCTCCTCTTCCTTCCTTGGCGGTTGGGAGACCGCTGCGCCCCTTTCAGTCTCCCTGGGAGCCGCCAGGGTTGCTGCGGCTGGAGACAAGCGCTGCTAGGGAGAAGTCAGCGGGAGGGGGAGGAGAAGGGAAACTTCTGCTCGGGACGCCTTTTCCCTCCTCTCCCCCGGATCTCTCCCCGGCAGTGCTCGCACCGCGCGGCAGCAAAGTGTCCGTGTGTCACGGGGGCTGCCTGGCACCGATCAGCTGAGAGGCTGGCAAAGAAGCGGCTCTCGGAGGAAGAAGGCAGGGATGCTGGCTGGCATTCGCTTCCCTTCCTGTTCGCCGCCACCTGCAGCCCTGGCCCCGCCTACACTGTAGGCTCTCTGGCTTGGGGGGGGAGGGGTTGGACTAGATGACCTCCAAGGTATCTTCCAACTCTGATTCACTTAACAACCGTGTTACTAATTTAGAAACTGCCACGATTCACTTAACAACCACATTACTAATTTGAAAACTGCAGCAATTCACTTAACAACCGTGTTACTAATTTAAAAACTGCAGTGATTCACTTAACAACTGCATTACTAATTTAAAAACTGCAGAAATTCACTTAACAACCACGTTGCTAATGGAAGCGGAAGCGCAACAGCCAATGTTGGGGAAGGGGAAGGGGTGGCGCTCCCCTGTTCTCGCCACCGCCACCCCTTCGCCCCTGGTAACGGCGACCGTTGTGCTGCTGCTTCCAGACGGGACGCTGGAGGAGCTGCTGGCGGGCAGGTGAGATCCCCGCCTAAAGACGCCGCCGAGGGCCTGGCAGAATATATCCCGCTGGAAGCGGCAGTGCTCTGGACCACGGATAGCAGTTAGACTTATATACCGCTTCATAGGGCTTTCAGCCCTCTCTAAGCGGTTTACAGAGTCAGCATATTGCCCCCAACAACAATCCGGGTCCTCATTTCACCCACCTCGGAAGGATGGAAGGCTGAGTCAACCCTGAGCCGGTGAGATTTGAACAGCCGAACTGCAGAACTGCAGTCAGCTGAAGTAGCCTGCAGTGCTGCATTTAACCACTGCGCCACCTCGGCTCTTATCATGGATCCCCATGCGAGCTGCCGGCTAGAGCTGTGCAAGAAGCCCGCTTGGGTGGGGAGGGTGGGCAGCCCTTGCCCGTCCTGGCCACCGCCGTCCCCTCGTCCCAGGCGGCTGTCACAGCACCCCCTCTAGCTGGTGTGGGGGTGGCTTCAGGCTGTTCCTGCCCTTCCCTTTTTGGCTGCCGCTGCTTTTCTGCAGTGCCCAAGCTGGCCCAGCCCTGACTCGCTGCCCTAAACTCAGGGAGACCCTCTGCAGTCCCTCTCGTCCGGCCGGGATGCCAGTGAGAGTGTGTTGGGCTGAAGGAAGGAGGGATACTCTCTCTCTCTCTCTCTCTCTCTCTCTCCCTCCCTCCCTCCCTCCCTCCCTCTCTCTCTCTCTCTCTCTAGAAACATATATCATGTTTGCAATAATTTACCTTCTTTTCTAAATAGGCACAGTTCCCTTATCGGAACCCTCGCTCACTCAACAACCCCCCCCACACACATACACACTCATGCACAAAACCATTTTTCTCCATTCCAATTCAGATCCTATAAATCAATTGCTCTGTGAAACATTTGTGAAAAAAATTCAGGTGCTCAGACATGAAAATGTGCTGCTCAAACACTATACTTTTCTGCACACACTGAAAAAAAATTAGAGGGAACATTGACACACACCCGCAACTCCTGAATCAACCACAAGAAATGGGCTCAGGCCTTACTTAATTTTTGGAGTGTGGATGAAACATGTGGGTCCTGACAGACAGTGTCTACACCTCGTGCTACATCTTTGGGAAGTTTTGGTTTTTCATCATGGGTTTCATCTCAGCTTTTCTATCTGAACAGCTCTTGACTCTGAAATTCTCGGTGAAGGATTACCTTGCTGTCTTTTCTGCTTTGTGGAATCAGGCATCACAGAGTTTAAAGGCTGGGGTGTTACTCTTAAGACTGTAGTGATATTTGGAGGTTATTCTATGTCAGTGTTGTGGCCTGCCAGCAGCCAGAAGAGCTAGCAGCAGATTCGGAAAGTGAGGAGGTTGAGGAGGAACATGGGCCAGTCCTGGAGTCTGGGGAAGGGCTCTGATGAGGGCTCTGTGTCAGAGGCAGAGAGGGGGCCACAGCCGTATGCCAGTTATCAGCTGCTTTCAGAGTCAGACATCAGTAAGGCAGAAAAACAACTGGAGCCTGTTCCCAGTGTGCACATGCGCAGAGTTGCCAGATGAAGGGAACAACTAAAGAGCATGGGTCAACTTGGGAGTAATGCCAGATAATGAATGGCACCTCCTTGAGGAAATAAAAGAGGAGCGAAAAGGGAGTGGCGTTTGCAGGAGACAATTCATTTGCTAATTGGTTAGTGACTCTCCGAGACTCCTTGCCAAGTTCTGCAGTTATTGGCCTGTCAGCTCTCTAAGCCAGATAAGGTTTGTGACTGTAAATCCTCCTTTGAAAGACTTTGCTGGCTGTGAATGAGCAGAATTCCCTGTAAATTAAAAAAAAAAAGGGTTTTTTGCCAGGACAAGGAGTTTGTTTCATATGTTCACATGGCTATATTCTTGCTAGGCATGATGTAAGGTGTAGTCTCACCCATCCAGGGATCATCAAATTGGGGACAGTCTACCAGCAAAGGATGACCTTGACAAGGACCTTCTGCTATCTAGGGAAACTTGGATTATCTTGGATGGAGAAAAGACTATTTCATTGCAGCCGTCCCAACACGGAACAATCCTTGT
Organism: Thamnophis elegans; assembly: GCF_009769535.1. Lineage (NCBI taxonomy): Eukaryota > Metazoa > Chordata > Lepidosauria > Squamata > Natricidae > Thamnophis > Thamnophis elegans. Next base: position 37,016,673 of record NC_045553.1, read on the forward strand.
TGATTAGATGATCAAACTAACTAAACTAAGCTGGAGGTTGACTCTCCTTTTTGTCTAACCTGTCTCGCCAAACCAGGGGTGGATTTCAAACGGTTCGCAGCGGTCCCTGCGAACCGGTTGGTCGCCGAACCCGGAAGTAAGTAACTTCCGGGAACGGCAAAGGGCCCGCCCGCCCGCGGTCCTTACCCGGTTTTGACGAGTTCTGCGCTTCCACGCATGCGCAGGACGCATACAGCGCCTGCGTGATCATCCAGGAGCAGCTGGAGCGTCACGCAGATGCTAGTACGCATGCGTGCACCGCGCACGTGCACGAGGACGCCGCCGGCCCCGTTCCAACCGAACCGGTTGGAACGGGGCGAGAAACCCACCCCTGCGCCAAACTCACAGGAGAACGCAATGGCCGGTCCCGGCAGTTTTTCCAGCTGTGGTGTGAGAAAGCAAATGCCAGAGAGAACCTCTTGTAAGACACTGAGTTACTGTCTAGCTTAGCTATTGCTTCACCGGGATACCGTCCTGGAGAGGGAGACTCACACTTTGCTCTGTATTCCTCAGGATTATTATTTAATTGGGTGGGGGATGTTGTTAAAGCAATGAGCAATTAATTTTAATTAAAATATTGGTGGTTTGGAAGGGGCCTGGCGTGTAAATGCTGGAGATGAAGAATTTGCAGGTAATTTTGCATTGTTTTCTTTGGCCCCTGCTCCCTGTGGGAGAACAGCTAATTGTCATTATTTAGTTGTTTGTTACTATGGGAACAGTGCAGGGTTTCAGGCTGCCAGATCTCCCCGACAAGCTCAAACAAGGCAGCTTTGAGAGAGTAATTCTTTCCCTCTCTGCTTGCCAAGGAAACCTGAGGCATGTTGGAGTGGGAGGCTGTCCAGGCGTCTCTCCTTGAGAGCTCACCCTTCTTCTTGAACTGAGAACGTTCAAACGCCGAACGAAGGGGATTAAAAATAGCCCTCCGGGCAGGCGAAAGGGGAACATAAACTATTCCCTGCTCTAATTGCAGATGGGATACTCGTTTTTAGGATACGGCTTAACCAACTTTCCACAAACTGGTACCCTTCGTAGAAACGGGACCACAAGGCCTGCTATTCTGAAGCAAAATGTAGCCTCTGATTATGGGAATGGCTAATCTAACTGATTTGCCGGCTCCTCCGGGTTGCAAAACATACTTTTTGGTGTTGTGCCCTTTTAAAAAGCGAGGTAAGACGCATGATGGACCGATACAGGCTGGAACAGTATTTGCAGAGTTGATTGATTGACGTTTTTTTTTCCCTGCAAGCCTGCAAGGGCCTCTTCTTCCTCAAATGAAAATTTCTTTCGGATATTAGTTCTGGTTAGCGAAACTAATAATGTGCACTGTGACAATGTAGATTAGGTGCACAGAATGGAGAGGTGGGACTATCACTAATCCAGTGGTTCCCAAACTTGGCAACTTTAAGACTTGTGGACTTCAACTCCCAGAATTCTCCAGCCAGCAGAGCTGCTGGCTGGAGAATTCTGGGAGTTGAAGTCCACAAGTCTTAAAGTTGCCAAGTTTGGGAACCACTGCACTAAGCAAATCAGTCAGCACTAAAAGCAGTTGCGTAGCCTTCCAGGAGAAGTTAGGACTGAAAGAAACGTTAAGCAGACCCCTGGCATTAAAGCCCCCTCAGTTTAACCCACACCAGTAATTTTTGGGATGGATGCCCTTACTGTTAGCCAGAAGCTGAAAGGGACAAGATACTCTTCTGATGCTAGATAATTGGCTGCTGAAAATGCAGATTGATTTCCTGTATAGCACTTATGAAAACAACCATCTATTTAGAACATAGAATTATGTTCGATGTTCTAGAGAAGAAGGAGATCAAGGCCAGATCAAGGGATAATGGATGGAAACTGAACTAGGAGAGATTCAACCTGGAAATAAGGAGGAATTTTCTGACAGTGAGAGCAATCAACCAGTGGAAGAGAAGTTGCCTTCGGAAGTTGTGGGAGCTTCATCATTGGAGGCTTTCAAGAAGAGACTGGATTGCCACCTGTCAGAAATGGTGTAGGGTCTCCTGCTGACAAGGTCCCTTCCAACTCTGTTAATCTAATCTAATTATAGGACTGGAAGCATCTTAGAGGTCTTCTAGTCCAACTCCCCGCTCAAGCAGAAGATCCTCTGCCGTTTCAAACAAACTGCTGTTCAATTCCTTCCTGAAAACTTCCAGTGATGGAGCACCTACAAATTCTGAGAGCAGGCCATTCCACTGGTCAATTGTTCTCACCATCACAAAATCTCCTTTCTAGTTTGAATCTCTCTTTAATGACCTTCCACCTGTTACTTTTTCCCTTGGGTGCTTTGGAGATTAAGTTGACCCGTCTTCTCTATGATAGTGATGAAAGAAATGTCCTTCTGGGTTCGGCTCCAAGTGGGGAAAAAGACACTGGAGACATGGAGGCTGCTTGGAAAGATGGTTTATTGTTGGACAGGGCCACATGGCTTGAGTCCTGAACAGAAAAGGTGATCACATGCTTCAATGTTGGTGGAGAAGAAGAGAAGGGCTGAAGGAGGGGCTTGCTAGGCTTTTTATAACCTCTTCAATCCCACCTCTCTGTTTCCTGTTCCTGTGTAAGACATGTATTCTGATTGGTTGTCAGACTCCCATGGGGCCATGCAGGGGCATCTCTCTGGGCTGTGTTTTGAATCCAGGTTTGGTTGAGTTCTCAGATGCCATGTGGTCAGTTGAGTAAAGGGCCAATATTATCATGCTTTTAATCCCATCTCCCCTGCAGCTGAAGTGGAGAAATCTTTATTATGTAAAGGGATTAGCTTGGCCTTCTTAATGGCCCATTAATAGTGGGGATGTGCAGGAAGCTACAGGCAACTATTCTGTCTTTTAAAACATGTTTCTTTCTTTTCACATCCAGAGAAATATTCTGCCTTTTCAATATTTCCTAGGACATTTCATTTTTCTGGGAGAACTTCCCACAATAGCCTCTCACATTCTGTAACACTGCTGACATATCACCCCTGCGAGGTGGCTGTATAATGTGCTGACTGGCTGCGGTTGGTGGAAAGAGACAATTCAATAGAAATATAATTTATCAGTGACAATTACATGACTTCATGCATTCCTAAAGAGACAAATAGGAGTGGGTCTTTATCTTCATTTCAAGGTAGTGATCTTGTTAGGCCACAATGATAATATAATGTTTTGCTTCAATCCAAAGCATATTGTTCTTGAATTAGAAAACATTCCCACTCTCTCTATTTCTGGATTTACACAATCAGGTCTAAAATAGTTGTAGCCTTGGAGCTGATTTTTTTTTTTTCCTGTTCAGAGGCTTGTGGACAAAACACGGTTTCTACGACTACAGACAATCTAAAAACTTCCAAGCCGAGTGACAATGTGTGATAGTCTCCATGATGTGTTGGTGACGTGTTTTTTCTTTCCTTTTTTATTTCAGCTTTTTAATGACAGCTTTTAGAAAAAGCACTATTCTAAATGGAGAAGAATCCGTAAGAGTTATAATTAGCATCTGCTTGTTTTAGTAGCAGTAAAACTTTTGATTTTACTTTAAAATATATATATATAAAAGATACCTGGGCAGTAAAGTGAATGATATATTCTGTTACAGTGGCAAATGTCACCCCAACTACATTTGGCAGGTCTCAAAATGGGCAGTTTTTTTTAAAAATCTCAATCTTTTCTCAGTTTGTAGCAGTGTTTCACTGCTAGAAGTCAGGAGACTGGGACTTCTAGTCCTGCCTTAGGCATAGCAATAGCAATAGCAGTTAGACTTATATACCGCTTCATAGGGCTTTCAGCCCTCTCTAAGGGGTTTACAGAATCAGCATATTGCCCCCAACAACAATCTGGGTCCTCATTTTACCCACCTCGGAAGGATGGAAGGCTGAGTCAACCCTGAGCCGGTGAGATTTGAACAGCCGAACTGCAGAACTGCAGTCAGCTGAAGTAGCCTGCAGTGCTGCATTTAACCACTGCGCCACCTCGGCTCCATCCATTATTCTTTCGTGCTGATAGCATCCCCCTTTGCCAACTGTTAGTTGGCTGAACAGTGACACTCCTTCACTTTGGCCTTGAGCATTCAAGGAATGTTGTTTCTAACTACTAAGTTTAGTAACCTGTAGGAAGTTAGCACCCACCCCTCTCCTAGAAAAATGAAATATCCTGGGAAATATTGAAAAGGCAGAATATTATATTTCCCGGGATAAGAAATAGAGAAACGTGTTTTTAGGCAGGAAAGAGACTCACTCTTAATTGCCCCCACCTTTGTCAATGGGCCATTAAAATGCCTGAGCCAGTCTATTCTACATAACAAAGTTCTCCCCCTTCAGCTCCAGGGTGATGGGATTAAGGCATGATAATATTAGCCCTTTACCCCTCTCACCACAGGACACGTCGAAAGAAGCAATGCTCAACTAAACTTGGACTCAAAACACAGCCTAGAGGGTTGCCCCCCCCCCTCTCATGGGAGTCTGACAACCAATCGGAATACAAGATCAAGATCAAAGGCCAGAGAGGGCATAAAACCAGGGACTTCTAGCATCTCTGCCTCTTTTAATCTTCTTCACCCAACATCTGGAAGCATTTGACCTCCCTTTTCTGTTCAGGAGCTCAAGCCATGTGATCCTGTCCACCATTAAATCATCTTTCCAAGCAGCCTCCATGTTTCCAGTGTCTTTTCCCTCGCTTGGAACTGAACCCAGAAGGACATTTCTTCCAACAAACCTTTGTGAGGTGTTATAGCAGTGGTGGGTTTCAAAAAAATTTGGAACCTCTTCTGTAGGTGTGTCCTGCTTTCCGGGTCCACTGGTGGAACCTCTTCTAACCGGTTCGGTAGATTTGACGAACCGGTTCTACCGAACCGGTGCGAACCGGTAGGAACCCACCTCTGTGTTATAGAATGCCCTGTTGCCATACATCTTGAGAGTGGCCGGAGAAGATCCTCCCTGAGTAGCTCTGCCTTCCTTGAGGTCTCCTAAGAAAACCCTCCAAGCCTCCCCCTTCATCCCAACATCTTTCTCCCCTCCGACAAGAGCCAAGGAGGACTTTTCGTGACTCACAAAATCCAGCATTTTTTTTTCCTGAACTGCTCCTCCAATTTTGGCACACTCTACCCCATATGACTTCATGTCCTACCCACCCTAGTACCATCACGCCTTCTCTGAAGATAGCAACCAGCATTACAAACAAGAGCATACCGATGACACAAATTGACAACCCATGGTTGCCATGTTCGGGAGACAAAAATGTGCCTTAAACTCAAATATATTTGAAAACGGCTGCAAGCCCTCTATCCTAATTTAGTATTTTTTTTTTCAGGCTGGCTCTGACTGTGGCTTTCTGCTTCTTTTAAATGTATGGACAAACCTATTGCTCATAGTTATAAGTATTGCTGCAGAATAGCAAATGTACTGATATTTTTAGAGTATGCCTTTGTAGACTTCTTCCAACCTGGCTCCTCTATTTTTGTTACATGATGTTCCTGCTGGGACTAAATCTGCAGAAATCTTCCAACTTCACCACTCTACAACCATGTAAACTTTGGCTCCTAGAATTCTCGTCTCATGGGGAATTTGGGAGATTGAAATCTGATGCATTTGGAAGATACTAGGTTAAACCCATGGGGATGTGGTGGCTCAGGGGCTAAGATGCTGAGCTTGTCGCTCAGAAAGGTCAGCAGTTCGGCAGTTTGTATCCCTAGCGCGGCGTAACTGAGTGAGCTCCTGTTACTTCTCCCAGCTTCTGCCAACCTAGCAGTTCGAAAGCACGTAAAAAATGCAAGTAGAAAAATAGGAACCACCTTTAGTGGGAAGGTAACAGCGTTCCGTGCGCCTTCGGCATTTAGTCATGCTGGCCACATGACCACGGAGACGTCTTCGGACAACACTGGCTCTTCGGCTTTGAAACAGAGATGAGCATCGCCCCCTAGAATCAGGAACGACTAGCACATATGTGCAAAGGGGACCTTTAACTTTACCTAGGTACAAAACTGAGTGACCTTAGGCCGGTCATTGTCCCTTAGCCCTAGGAGGGAGGCAATGGCAAACCATTTCTGAATTCTGGCCACAATAAAAAGGTATGGATTTGTCCAAGCAATCACCAGGAATCAACGCTGACTCCAAGGCACAAAATAAATAACGTCCAGATAAAGTAGAATAAAATATGGATTAAAAATATAAGAATGAAGACGTGGCATAAAAGCAGTGGTGGGTTTCAAAATTTTTTGTAACTTCTTCTGTAGGTGTGGCCTGCTTTCCGGGTCCACTGGTGGAACCTCTTCTAACCGGTTCGGTAGATTTGACGAACCGGTTCTACCGAATAGGTGCAAACTGGTAGGAACCCACCTCTGCATAAAAGGGACTGTTCGAAGCCTGTTTAAAGGAAATGTCATCAGCCTCTAACCACAAGATGTTCTAGCCAACGTCCCTCTGTCAAAAGTCCAAACCACAAGCTTCAGAAAAAGTTCGTTAATGACACGTGGTCCATACCTGTAACAAAAGGAGAAGTAAGGCCCTCATCTACTTATAAGGCTTTCCCCCCAAAATAACCAATAAGAAATGAGTTAAGTATTTCCATGTTGCGATGCTTTTGAGAATGTATAAGAATGCGTGCTTTGGTGATGAAGGTTGTTCAGAATTTGCAATGTTAGCCATTGTGCTAACTTTCTGAACCTGGCTTCCAAATAAACTTTTCCTGCATCCTGAGAAGTCTAAAGCCTGTCATTTTCTGCAACACAGAAACCCCAAGCGCAGGGTAAAGAAGAACTACATTGCTGAAAGGCCAACAGAGATCAGGGAAGCTATGTGATGAGGGAATGGCTTTTGCACATGCTTCCTTGACAAGGCTAGCAGCAATTTGTTGAAACCAGAGATTGCATTTCTGGAGAAGGCAGACCATAAATTAGGATTTGCGCAGATAACACAGGAAACATTTGCTAGGTAAGGGGTCAGAGGCTCTTAAAACTGACATAGCAACTAAGGAGGGGGAGATATATTTACATCCACACAAGAGGATGAGGATGGAAGCCAAGGGGGATTTGGGAGAGATTTCCACAGTCTGGCTTGTTATGAAATGATCCCCAAGGATGGAGGAGTAACTAACTCAATTCCATTACCCCATAGAACGATGTCTGGGGATGTCAGCGGAAATCACAAACCAGTCTGGTTTGACAGGATCCGTGGAAGCCCTGCAGGACCTACATTTAAGCCCTCGAATGAGGAAACTTTTAGGAATTAGGCCTTGCAGGATCTCAAAAACAAAACCAACAACCTGGCATTGTGCAAGGGGTCCCAGGAATATCAACAGTCCATGATGATCCAGGACTTTTGCACAGGCACCAGAGGTGGGTTCCTACCAGTTCGCATCTATTCGGTAGAACCGGTTCGTCAAATCTACCGAAGCGGTTAGAAGAGGTTCCACCAGTGGACCCGGAAAGCAGGCCACACCTACAGAAGAGGTTCCAAAATTTTTTGAAACCCACCACTGGTCCTTGGATATGATTATTCTACACTATCATGCTCCTATTTATAAAACTCAGTGGCTCTGTGAAAGGTAAGGATGACTACTGCGTTTGTGGTGCAATCAGAACATTGCGTGTGTTGAAGTTGTTTTAACGCAAACCAAAGATGCCTTTTAAAAAAACAAGTTTACATCATATTCTTATGCATGCCAGTGCTGTGTGTGAGGTAATTTAAGGTGGTTCTGACAAGTGTCGTTGGCATCTTCATATCTGGTCACATGGGCGGCAAGCCACTCCCATCCGGTCACATGGGCGGCAAGCCACTCCCACAAAGGAGGCCACACCCACAGAGTAGGTTCGAACAATTTTTGAAACCCACCACTGACAGGCACCCAGGACAAAACATGTACAGAGCAAAGAAAGCGGAAAGAACAACTAAGATGATTAAAGACCTGGAGACTAAAACACAGGAAGAATGGTTGCAGGATTTGGGTTGGGCTAGGTAGAGAAAAGAAGGACGAGGGGTGGCAAGAGCTGAGGTGGCGCAGTGGGTAGAGTGCAGTACTGCAGGCCACTTCAGCTGACTGCTATCTGCAGTTCGGCAGTTCAAATCTCACCGGCTCAAGGTTGACTCAGCCTTCCATCCTTCCAAAGTGGGTAAAACGAGGACCCAGACTGTGGGGGCGATATGCTGACTCTGTAAACCGCTTAGAGAGGGCTGAAAGCCCTATGAAGCGGTATATAAGTCTAACTGCTATTGCTATTGCTACATGATAGCTGCATTCCAGTATTTGGGGAGCTGCTATAAAGAAGAGGGGGCCACTAGAAGGCAAGACAAGAAGCAAAGGATGGAACAAATCAAGGAGAGAAGCAACCTGAAATTAAGAAGAAACTTCCTAACAGTGAGGACAATTTACCAGTGGGACTGCTTGCGTTCAGAAGTTGTGGACGCTCCATCTTTGAAGGTGTTTAAGAAGAGACTGGACAGCCACTTGTCTGAAAAGGTAGAGGGTCACCTGCTTGAGCAGAAGTTGGACTAGAAAACCTCCATGGTGCCTTCCAGCTCTATTCTTTTTTTTTTTTAATAAATATTTTTTTAATTTTAATTAAAACAAGTACAGCATCTTTCTTTACATCTGTAGAAAATGTATCAATCGATTACAGATCCTCCACAATCAACAAACATAACTCATATTACCTCAAGCATTATTATATATCCATTTTCATTTGACTGTACTTATTATTTAAAAATATTAATACAAGTAATAATCTTGAACAATACCTGCCCACACCGGTGGGGGGAAAAAACAAAACAAAAAGAAAAGGCAAGAAAAAATAAAACAAAAAAAGACAAAAACTACAAAGGACAAGGCAGGAAAGGAAAACAAAACACAGGTATCTATTGTAAAAAAAAAAAGTATATCAGCTGGTTACAACATGCTTTGGTGCTTCTCTTCCATTAACTCATATTAATTCAAATATCTTGACTCAAATGTTTACCATATTAACATCATTATACCTTCAATTTTAATTACCTATAGTTATTTAAACATCCTTCATCCTTAACTATGCCAAAGAGTTAACCCATAGCACATGCTGACCTTTCATTTACTTGCTTGTAAAGTCCTCTATTAGCATCAAATCCTCATATCCTATTTTAGCTGAACATCCATAATATTTAATTATATCATATATCATAACATTTTCCCAGTATTGATTAACATTTGATTGTATGTATCTTATTTAGTTTTTATAATAGTAATAATTGTTGTAGTTAATACTCTTTATGTATAATTCAAAAATATTTTCTCATATCCAATTGTTATATATCATATCAACTCCACATTATATACATTACTATCAATATCAGTTATTATTCAGCTATATCTGTTACAAAGAGAGCAATTAGGTTTAGCTAGATTTCAATTGTATTCTTCAGTCTATTAGCCAATTCCATATTATATACATTACCATCAATGTTAATTATTATTCAGCTATATCTATTACAAATTAAAGTAATCAGATTTAGCTAATTTTAAGTTGTATTCTCCCATCTGTCAGCCTGTGTCCCTCCAACAGCGAGTTTTTCTCAGTCCAATAGCCATTCGTTGGATAAATTTACCAAATGTTTTTATAAGCAAATCCAGACAAAGATATCTTCGCACCTTTTGACTTTGAATGTCAGTGATGAAATAATAATGTTGTCCCGGGCTTGTAAAATTTTTCAAATTAACTTTAATTCTCAAGGGTGGATTTTCCATTCCTCCTGCACTCTGTCTCTTTAAATGAGTCTTCTTTATAGCTCCCCCCCTCCTTTCTTCCTCTGAGATAGACCAGACACCATTTCTCACATTTTCCATTTGTATTTCAGGAACGTTTAAACATTCAACGATCTCAGTTTTTACTTCATATTTTAAAATCAGATGATCCAATTTTCTTTCCAGTCTCTGATAAGAGTCAAAAAGCTCTCGACATGCGGAAAAAAGAATCTGGAGTGAAATATTAGAGGTATTTTGAGATGCCATGATGTGTCGCAGTTAAAAATTGCAAGCTCTTTTTTTTCCACAGACTTCGAAGCACTTTTCTTAGTCTCTTTGCAAGCTGTGCAATCTTATCTGATCGTAAACAGAGCCAAGTAATAAAAATGTCAGATCGTGAAGGGCTAATTAGTAGAAAATAAACTTTACGATCCACTTAGGGAGAGTCAGAGGGGGGAGGATGTCGAAGAGTTTCTTAAAGCGTTTAAGAAGTAAAGTAGCCACCAGCCATAAATCCATTAAAAAAAAACCAATTCGCCGCTAAATTCTTCTATTCTTTGGTTTCAATTAGCTTAAGCTTTTAATGCGGACAGTCTCTTTTGAATAATAAAATCAGCTTACCAGATGACATCACTTCTGCCATTCTTAGGGGCAACCTGCAATTTCAGTTAGCACGCAGCTAATCCAGAAAGGAATTGGCACGAGGAGTTAATACCCCCCCCCCCCGAGACTTTGCGGGTGTCTCTGAGGTCCTGGGTCTCTCCTCACCTTCACTGTCATCTCCGGGACAGCTAGAGTTCAAAGAACCCGTCCAAAAATCCTTCGGAATAGAGGAATTTCAGGAATAGCCTGAAACTCCGTCTTCTCACTGCTAAGCCCCGCCTTCTTCCCTGCCTTCCAGCTCTATTCTGATTCAGGTTCAAGGAATGCTTGGAACAAAGCTATAATTAGATTACTCTCAGCCATATAGTGTTGTGAATTATTCACCAATTTCTCCAAGGGGTTCTTCTTCCTCCAAGGAGATTTTCCTCATTTCTTTCACTGATGATTGTGAACGTCCAACAAAATTGCTAGGGGGCAGCAATGTAATCTAGAATCAGGAGTCTCCGACCTTGGCAACTTTAAGACTTGTGAACTTCAACTCCCAGAATTCCTCAATTTCATTCTGGAGGGTGCTAGGATTGTTCCTCAGAGATTGAGACAGTTAATCAATCTCAACTTTATATTCTCTCACTTTCAACTTAATAAGCTTGGGCCCATTGGAAAAAAAAAACACTTTATCTAGCCACCTTATTCTCTGTCGTCCCCTTCTTCTTTTGCCCTCAATCATTCCAGTTTTAGGCTCTTCTCCAGTGAGTCCTTCCTTCTCATTAGGTGTCCAAAGTATTTGAGTTTCCTTTTCAGGATCTGGCCTTCTAAAACACACTCAGGGTTGATCTCTTCTAGGACTGACTGGTTTGATCACCTTGCAGTCCAAGGGACTCGCAGGAATCTTCTCCGGCACTATAGTTCAAAGGCCTCAATTCTTTGGCGCTCTGCCTTTCCAACTTTCACAGCCCTACATTGCAACTGGGAAAACCATAGCCTTGACTATACGCACTTTTGTTGGCAGGGTTATGACTCTGCTTTTTAGTATGACGTCTAGATTTGGTTTGGTATGGATGATGCAAATCGACAAAATAAATGGATTTTTCCTGTCTCCACAATTTCAAGCAGTTTACCCTCCCATAACAATATGATACCCTAATCATTTGAAGAAACCAAAGCTGCGGGCTGTTTATGCTATCAATAAATTCAGATAGTTGATGGGTTTGGAGAAGGAATTCATCTCACTCATGAAATTCACTTAGGGGCAAATTGTAATAGCAGAATTCCCAGCTCCCAATATGTATGAATTAACTTCCTCCGGACATCTGATGTTTATAACATTCTCTGCATCCTGGATTGACTGAAAGTTAGTTCTTCTTTTACAACTTTTTAGCTACTTCTTTTGGACAGAAAGCCTTGGAGAGATCCCGAGAGATCTTTCCGATCCATCGTGCATTGTCTTTTCAGAACTTTAACTCCTCGTTTTTTGTTTATTTCCACCTTTTCTTTTCTCCTCTTCCCTCCCTCCTTCCTTCCCTCCTATGCTGCAGCCTGTGCTACACTAAAGGATGGCTTATTATAGAAGATGGGCTGTTTTAGATTTGCAATTATTACACCATTTCAAAATATAGAAGGGGATTCTTTTTACTTTATTATTCCTTGCATTGATGATTATGTTGAATGACAACCCTTCTACTTGTATGCGCACAATTTGTGCCTGGTTAGGGGTTTTTTCGGGGGGGTGGATGGGTGAGGAAGCCATCAGTTGTCTAATTCACCATCCGAATCCTGAGGTCGTTCAATTGTCTAAACCTACCAGATGCGTACTTCAAAATTAATTTGGTCAGCCACCAGAGACCAAAAAAAAAATCCATAGAGGTAAGTACGTGATATTTCCTTCATGGCTCTAAGGAACAACACTTATCATTCCACGTTTCCATCCTGGAATTTGAACCGGCTAGTGGGCTGTAAATAGATTGGCCTGTCTCTCAATCCATTCCCTAGGTAGAAGGCATTTTTACAAAGTAGCTCGGAGGGCACGAACATCTTATATTTCCAGCACTGCCTGAAGGGATGTACGAAGATTTTAAAAAAAACACCAAACAAATTATTTTTGCAGCCAAGCCTAGAAAAACCCCAGTAAAATGACCGCGTTTGGTTTGTCCCAAAGCTGTTCTGAAATATAAATCTCTAAATTACTTCTTTGGTTTCATGGCACTTTGCTCTTGGATTTTTTTCACACGTAATAAGGATGCTGTTTTCCTGTCGTGGATCATGTGATGGAAGAATGAATAGACATTCGGCTCGGAAGAATCTCTACATCATTCTCATCTCACAGACAGTGGCATTTTAGTTACATTACAAGCCCTCATCTATATTGAATGGCTCAGGCTAAGTGGAGAAGGAGGGATGAAATAACAAACCAAGGCTGTGGACTTCAATTATCATGAGCAGACTGTAACTCAGAAAGCTAAAGCTTGTGACAAATTTGAAGACAACCCAATATTATGTTGGGGGCAAGAGGCTGACTCTGTAAACTGCTTAGAGAGGTCTGTAAAGCACTGTGAAGCAGTATATAAATCTAAGTGCTATTGCCCTTCCTTCCTTCCTTCCTTCCTTCCTTCCTTCCTTCCTTCCTTCCTTCCTGCCTGCCTGCCTGCCTGCCTGCCTGCCTGCCTGCCTGCCTGCACGCACAGTGGTTAGAATGTAGTATTGCAGGTTAATTCTGCCAACTGCCAGCAGTTCGATCTTGACTGGCTCAAGTTTGACTCAGCCTTCCATCCTGAGATCGGTAAAATTTGGATCCAAATTGTTGGGGGCCACATGCTGATTCTGTAAACTGCTTAGAGTGGTGTTAACAGTGGTGGGCTTCAAAAATTGTTCGAACCTATTCTGTGGGTGTGGCCTCTTTGTGGGAGTGGCTTGCCACCCATGTGACCAGATGGGAGTGGCTTGCTGCCCATGTGACCGGATATGAAATTATGAATTAGTACTTAGGTCAGTCCAAGTAGCTATTCAGAAACTCTGGCATTGAAGCATGCAAGTCTTAAAGCTGTCAAGTTACAAGATCCTTGTACCCCTAACCCTTTAGAAAAAAAACTAGGGGTCTTCAAACCTGACAGCTTTAAGACTTGTGGACTTCAACTCCCAGAATTCCTCTTCCAGTCACGTTGGCTCAGGAACTCTGGCATTGAAGCATGCAAGTCTTAAAGCTGTCAAGTTACAAGATCCTTGCACCTCTAACCCTTTAGCAGTGGTGGGTTTCAAAAAATTTTGGAACCTCTTCTGTAGGTGTGGCCTGCTTTCCGGGTCCACTGGTGGAACCTCTTCTAACCGGTCCGGTAGATTTGACGAACCGGTTCTACCGAATAGGTGCGAACTGGTAGGAACCCACCTCTGGCTGTTAAGCACTGTGCACCCTTATATAAGACTAAGTGCTATTGCTATTATCATGGGAAAACCAGCATTGCTAAGCTTTGAACAAAGGTCTCATTTGACATATGCAGCAGAATATCAATTTATAGAATATATTGACTAATCTGCAAATACATTAGACATTTCTACCTGTAAACTAAATCAACAGCTAGTTTGCCTTCTCAGGAAGGCCTAAGAAATGTGAGTTGAACTTTTCTTGGCATCATCTTCCCTAAGGTATAAATCCCAAGGTAGGAATAACTATAGTAGTTACCTTGATATAAAGCTATATAAATGGATAAGTGGAGATCTGCTTATTCAAGCTTGGAATGTCTATCAAAAAGGCATAGTAGCTGGAATGTAGTAAGGCCCGATAGCTTTGCAAAGATAGTACTATTAGTATACTGGAATCAGTTCAATGTGTAATCATGGGGCTTGAAGATAGCTTGGAGACCATCTAGTCCAACTTGTACAATGCATGATACAACTACAGCATCAATGTCTATGGAAATTCATGGTCCTCATTGTCCCAAAGGTGTATTTTCAAAAGAGGCAACTGGACTTTCTTTGTTTTTGTGCAATGAAGTGAAGATGTTTCACTTCTCATCCAAGAAGTTTCTTCAGTTCTTCTTCTTCAGAACTAAAGAAGCTTCTAGGATGAGAAGCGAAGCATTTTCTAAGAAAAAAAACAAAGTCCAGTTGCCTTTTGAAAAAGCACCTTGGTACAGCATCAATGCCCAACTTTTTGTATTTATCTAGTAGATGAAACTTTATTCCCATCTTCCAAGACAACCCATTTCATACCATCAGGAAGCTCCACATCATATTTAATTGGCTACCTGCCACCTAGGCTCACTGGTTCTAGTGCCATTCATTTAAAGAACAGACAGGAAACTGACTCCCTTTCAACCTAGTTGTAATTGTATGGAAATATTTATTTATCAGTGTTCTTAAAAGATTGGCCTTGCACATTAACGGCAGGACTTAGTTCTATCAACAGTAGTGTGAGAGCATCTTAAAGTCAATCCCTCTGCCAGCATCCTTCAAGGGGCATCTATAGTTTCAAAGTTTGTTTTCTCAACGGCCTCGGGGGTAGGCCATTCCGAGAAAGACCGTCTGATCGAAGCTTGCCCAGCAAATTGAAGCTGGATGAAGAGTTGTTATTCAACAGTTCCTCCAAGTCAAAGCCTAATTACATTTTACTAACTTTACCGAAAAAGGGGGGGAAAAATGACTTCTTTGAGCTGTGGTGCTGGAGAAGACTCTTGTTTATTTTTTTGGACAGTCAAGATGACTAACAAGCAAGTTGTGGAGTGGATAACACCAGACATGTCATTGGAAGGCAAAATCACAAAACTGTCTCACTTATTTTGGCCCTGTCATGCTGGGGAGAAATCACTGGAGGAAGCAATTTTGTTTGGAAGAGTTAGGGGTAAAAGGAAAACAGGCAGCCAAAGAACATGGTGGCTGGATAATATCAATATCAACTGACACCAGCCAGACCATAGAACAACTCAAAGAAATAGTCAAGATCAGAAGATGTGGAAAGATGTGGCCAATTGAATCGTCAAGAGTCGGACTCAACTGAATGGATAACATCAACATTACTGACATCCGCATGCTTCTACGTGCTATTGAAATTGCATTGGCTGTTTTGGGGGAAAAGCAGGATTAGCATATGTGGGATATGCCAAAACAGCCAGGCTTCCAGACCTGACTATTCCCCTGCCTCCCTTGAGGTTGTCTGTATTGAAATGTATTTCTTGGAAAAAGCCACGTAGAATCAGAGTGTGTTGCCAGAGGAGTGTGTATCCTGGAGCAGTTAATCAAAGAAAACAGAACCATCCCATTTCCCAGAAGAAGTTTGTCACGGCTGGAGCTGCCTCAATGCTCAATAATACGTGCGGGGCTAAAACGTCTCTGTTCTACCTGTACGGTGCTGCATTTTGCAAATGCAGAGTTTTTCTGCAGGCTAAAACCTACAAAGATTGGTTGCAGGAACTGGGTACATCTAGTCTAGTGAAAAGAAGGACTAGGGGTGACACGATAGCAGTGTCCCAATATTTGGGGGCAGAGGTGGGTTCCTACCAGTTCGCACCTATTCGGTAGAACCGGTTCGTGAAATCTACCGAACCGGTTAGAAGAGGTTCCACCAGTGGACCCGGAAAGCAGGCCTCACTTACAGAAGAGGTTCCAAACTTCGAACCTACTCTGTAGGTGTGGCCTCCTTTGTGGGAGTGGCTTGCCACCCATGTGACCGGATGGGAGTGGCTTGCCGCCCATGTGACCAGATATGAAGATGCTGACGACACTTGTCAGAACCACCTTAAATTACCTCACACACAGCACTGGCATGCATAAGAATATGATGTAAACTTGTTTTTTAAAAGGCATCTTTGGTTTGCGTTAAAACAACTTCAACACACGCAATGTTCTGATTGCACCACAAACGCAGTAGTTACCTTTCACAGAGGCACTGAGTTTTATAAATATGAGCGTGATAGTGTAGAATAATCATATCCAAGGACCAGTGGTGGGTTTAAAAAAAAATTGGAACCTCTTCTGTAGGTGTGGCCTGCTTTCCGGGTCCACTGGTGGAACCTCTTCTAACCGGTTCAGTAGATTTGATGAACCGGTTCTACCGAATAGGTGCGAACTGGTAGGAAGCCACCTCTGGTGCTTCCCCAGTGCTCGAACGAGTGAGTGAGTGAGTTAGTTTACTTTATTGTCATTGCACATCGTACAACGAAATTAAATGCCATCTCCAGTGTACATTATAACTATAAAAATAAAACATGAACACACATGCTTCACATTCTACACAGCTGAATTGAAAACCCAATATTGTATTAATATTGCACTATACAGTAGAATTCAATATAGTCACTGCTCTGGGATAGAAGCTGTTTTACAGCCTACTTGTCCTTGTTTTTATTCTCCTGTACCGGCTGCCAGATGGTAATAGTTCAAAAATAAAGGGGTGCCCAGGATAAGATGGATCTTGAAGAATGTTTTGAACTTTCTTAAGGCAGCTCTAAAGCTCTTCCAAAGAGGGGAGAGGGCAACGAATGATCCTCAGGGCAATGACGTTAACCTTGTGGAACCCTGTCCTATCTGCCACTGTGCAGTTGGCAAACCTTACACAGGTAGTGGAATTATCCTTATTTCACCATTATTGAATAAATATCCATGGTGCACAGAATAATTTGATACTCTCTGTTGCTTTCAGACACCAACTCTGCTACAATAAAGAAAGCTGCTATGTTCTGAATAGCAGCATCTAAACCAGTGTTTCTCAACCTTGGCCACTTGAAGATGTCTGGACTTCAACTCCCAGAATTCCCCAGCCAGCTGGCTGGGGAATTCTGGGAGTTGAAGTCCAGACATCTTCAAGTGGCCAAGGTTGAGAAACACTGATCTAAACTATGTCAGCAGGTGCTACAAATCAATTTTAATGAGTACCAGATTGATTATCATAGAGTGTTTAGTAAAAGATGTATTCTTTTATTTGTATTAGGTTTTTTCTTTCCATGTTTGTTTTTACGTCCCTTCATTTATTTTTTGCCCTTCCTTTTAGATTTTTTTTTAAAAGGTTTTTATTTTTACCCTTTTCAGTTTTTTTAATGCAATTTTATTTTTGTACTCTTTTTATTGCTTTTAAAACTCTTGTGCTCCACCCTTCCCATGTCGTTGTTGGTAATAAAGGTTGATTTGATGTCGTTTGGCATCACTTAAATTGAATTCAAAAGGAATTGTGGTGTTATGAATAATCACCAAGTATGTTTTAAGTCTTTCTTTCCCATTCTCTAGCTTTCATGTTACAATTTGTTCCTAATTTTCCAAGGACTTGCATCCCACTTAAAGTACCTGGGCCTCAGGTTATAGACCTCTGTTCTCTTGATGGCAAGAGATTTTTTTTTTTTTGCTTTTTTGGCTGCCAGGATAGCTGAAAAGCACAGCAGTGTCTTATAAGGAGCTTCAGTAGATAAAGAACGCGGAGCAGCACCTAGACAAAAATGTCCACGGCCTGCATTTTCTGGAATTGTAGTCCCAACACATCTGGCAGACAGCTGGCTAGGAAAAGCCACCATACATGGTCAGTTGATGTCTAAATCAATTGGCACATTAATAAAGAGTGTGGGATCAACACATCAATCCTTAAGTAACTTTGTAGATTTTTTTCTTTTTGGTTTTGGAACAAAAAGAAGAGTAATAACATTGCTGGAAATGTTTCTCCTCTGTTCCTTGGATTGATGTTTATATTCCATCCGAGTACAGAGTGGGTTCTGTTAAAAATAACTGTTTTTAAATAATAAGATATAGTCATACTCTAAGCTCATTAATCAGCGGGTCAAGAGAAGCACTAGAAGAGTAGGCTCTCATTGTTTGCTCCAAGATCATTTTCCTAATTATTACCACCTTTTCTCTTATGACCTGGCTGGACAAACATTGTAGGAAAAGTGCCTTGGAGCAGATGACTCTGGTCTTAAGACAGTTGCAACTCCTTGTCATCAAAGAGAAGGACCAATATTTTCCCCCTAACCAAAGGGAGTCCCCTTGTGGAGTACCGTGAAGCCGTTACCCTGGCAACTCCACTGCGCTGTACACTAGAAGCCATTTTACAGCAGCAGAGTAGAAGCCATTTTAAGGCACAACAGGCTTTATCTTAACAGAACACACACCCTGAGGGGTGTTATGGGTGTCTTACCCCCACAGTGTTTTTTTTCCCAGAGAGTAAGTCATCTGTGTACCAAGTTTGGTTGAAATTGCTCAAGGCGTTCCAGAGTTATGCTGGAACACACACACACACACACACACACACACACACACAGAGAGCCGTTATATATATATAGAGAGAAGATAAATATAATCTGACAGTTGGGATGTAGCTCACAAAAGTACATTTGATGGAGTTCCCTATATATAAGATTAAAATAATTACACGATCATATTTCTGAAAAACAGAATCCCAGCCTTTCTCTGGCATTTTTGAGATCAATGATCAAGCAGTTAACAGCACTTTCAGGCAGATCAGATTAGAAACCAAATTTATGAATGCTTATGCTATTTTTATTATAGGATTAGAGTAACAGAATCTTGCAAAGCTGAAAGCCCTGGCTTTATATAAAGAATTAGGAAGGGTCTAGTCTGAGTCTCAAATTACATTTCTGGTTTGGACTCAAATTTCTGTTATCTGACTATTATCTTGAGTCTTGGCTCTTCCTCCTGTTGCTCAAGGTTATTCTCAAAGTCCATTACATCAGTTCACCTATCTCTGGGGTAACTGAGTCCATCTTCTTCTAGTCATGATTCCTTTTACCTTCCTAGCATCAGTGCCTTTGCATGATGTGCCTGAAGTGGGATAATTTGAAGCTGGTCATTTGTTCCCTTGGATTGTTTTCATGGCTTCTCAAGAGTTTTCTCCCACACCAAAGTTCTAAAAGATCAATACTCTTCTTATTCTGACTCTTTAAAGTTTTAACAGAGTTGGAAGGGACCTTATAGGTCATCTAGTCCAATCCCCCCTACTCACTCAAGAGACCCTACACCATTTCTGACAAACAGCTGTCTAATCTCTTCTTGAAAGTCTTGGAAGCTCCCACAACTTCCAAGGGCAAGCTGTTCCATTGGTTAATTGTTCTCACTGTCAGAAAGTTCCTCCTTATTTCCAGATTGAATCTCTCCTGGTTCAGTTTCCATCCATCATTCCTTGTCTGGCCTTCAGGTTCTTTAGAAAATAGCTTGACCCTCTCCTCTCTGTGGCAGCCCCTCAGATATTGGAAGACTGCTATCATGTCTCCCTTGGACCTTCTCTTCACTAGACTAGCCATGCCCAGTTCCTGCAACCGCTCATCCTATGTTTTAGCCTTCAGTCCCCTAATCATCTTTGTTGCTCTTCTCTGTACTTTTTCTAGAGTCTTCACATCTTTTTTTTATAATTCTATACAATACAATAGCAGAGTTGGAAGGGACCTTGGAGGTCTTCTAGCAGGAAACCCTATACTGTTTCAGACAAATGGCTATCCAACATCTTCTTAAAGACTTCCAGTGCTGGGGCATTCACAACTTCTGGAGGCAAACTGTTCCACTGATTCATTGTTCTAACTGTCAGGAAATTTCTCCTCAGTTCTAAATTGCTTCTCTCCTTGGTTAGTTTCCACCCATTGCTTCTTGTTCTACCCTCAGGTGCCTTGGAGAATAGTTTGACTCCTTCTTCTTTGTGTCAACCCCTGAGATATTGGAAGACTGCTATCATGTCTCCCCTAGTCCTTCTTTCTATTAAACTAGACATACCCAGTTCCTGCAACCGTTCTTCATATGTTTTAGTCTCCAGTCCCCTAATCCTCTTTCTGTCTTATAATAGAATATGTTTATTACTTGCATATGGACCAAATCCTCTCATGCTACTCAATAAACAGAGTCAATGTGGATTTGAAATCTTCATGAACTGTGGGCATCGTAGCAGAAAGTCAACTTTGCTTTAAAATCGAGCTGTTTGGGTCTTTCCCGCTCCATGTGGCCATGCAACCAAAGGTTAACCATGGCAAAATCAATACCAATAACTCCTCCCCACCTGTTTCCTGACCTAAAAGGCCTCTAACCTCCAACTCGACCAAGTCATGATTTTCTTCTCACTTGGGATCTCCGAGAAGGAACAGCGGCAGCCAAAGAATCAGTCAGGGCTGGGCGTGTAATATGCAATGAGGAGAAAGCTGATAATCCAGTGTGTGTTTTTCTGTTCTCTCTCTGTGTGGTCTGTACCCTACGTAGTAATCGTATCTGTCCCTTGGGGACTGGCGTGCCTTCATACTGGAAAGAAAGAACTTCTGGAGGCATTGAAATTTGTTTGCCACTCGCAGTAAACAGTAACATACCCAATTCATGGAGGAGGCCTTTCTTTTGATATTTTTTCTGCTCTCCTAATTGCCCCCCTCAATTTAGATTCTGGATTGCTTTTTTGGAGGAAGGTTCACCCCCCCCCCCAATGACTTCATTCCACCCCATTTTGTTTTCACCAGGAAAGAGAGGAGCACCACTTTGCTGAGGGATCTATTTCTTTTTTTGTAAATGTGTTTTTTATTTTCCATTTTCATTTTCGTACAGTCACGTATATACTGTGCATAACCGGGGCCATATAACATTAAACAATAAACGCAGCATTTCCTCTTATCAGCAATACCCCCAAAAGTAAAAACCCAATGTGCCTCTTCGACCCTCCATACACCCTTTCTTTCGTCCCCCTCCAACTTTCCATCTTCCCTCCATCATTCCCCTCTACCCTACTTCCCCTCCCACTCTTCCCCTCCTCTCTCCCGATACACTCCCTCCCTTCCTTCTCCCCCTCCCTCCAGTCCTCTCTCCCACCCTCTCTACCCCTCTTTCTTCTGTCCTGCTGAGGGATCTGTTTTTTAAAGGCTATGAGGGAGAGTATCTGAGAAGCAGGATTCAGGATTCAGGATTCAGGAGTTTATTTGTATGCCGCCCTTTTCCCTGGGGGGACTCAGGGCGGCTCACATCCGAAAGGGAAAAGGGGAAACAGACAGCAGCTCTTGTGTTTGTGAAGCTGTGAGCTCTTGGAGATGGCAGGCATGGATGACTGGAAATCCCCAGAGAGTGGCAAATAAACAATCTTTACACCTGTAAAATCCAGGTGTGGAATCCTGCATGGTCAAAATAAAGGATGACTTCAACGGTGGGATTCAAATAATTTAACAACCGATTCTTTGCCCTAATGACCAGCTGAGTAAGCATGGCTCGGTGGTTATGTGACTGGGTGGGCGTGGCCAATTCAACGTCACTCACATCGATGGGCGCTTCGCCTTAGCTGTTACAATGAAATAAGGATTGACCAGAGAGGCAGTTTCTGTAAGCAGAGCAATAAAGATTAGGCTAGAAACAACACCAGAATGTTCTCTGCAATACGGGATTTTTAGCTGACGTTTACCAGGTTTCCACTATTTCCAGAAAATAATGTTTTCAGTGCAATGAGAACTAGTATGGTCCCAGCAATTATTGACCAGTGAGCCTAAAATGATAGTTAGAAAGATACCCTGTTTCCCCAAAAATAAGCCCTCCCCGAAAATATTGCAACATAGCAGCAGCTGTGAGCCGAGGTGGCGCAGTGGTTAAATGCAGCACTGCAGGCTACTTCAGCTGACTGCAGTTTTGCGGTTCGGCTGTTCAAATCTCACCGGCTCAGGGTTGACTCAGCCTTCCATCCTTCCGAGGTGCGTAAAATGAGAACCCAGATTGTTGTTGGGGGCAATACGCTGACTCTGTAAACCGCTTAGAGAGGGCTGAAAGCCCTATGAAGCGGTATATAAGTCTAACTGCTATTGCTCGCCACCTCCTGCACTTCAAAAATAATAAGACCTCTCTGAAAATAAGGCCAAGGGCTTATTTTTTTTGGGGGGGGTGTCAAAAGAATATAAGACCCTGTCTTATTTTCAGGGAAACACAGTATTAAAACAGATAATACAGGAATTTTTTTTACAAAATTTGCAAGCGGGAATATTTCAAACTATAATATCCATCAAAGAATATAGATTATTTAGCAATTGTGAGAATCATAGGAATTCTTCCATATACCTTGTTGCCTTCATTGAATGAGACTGTTTATTTTGCTTGGCTATATTTTTGTATTTAATGTGTGTTCAATATGCGCATATTGGAAATTTAAAAGGTGTCATTCAACCCAAGGAAGAGTAAGACTGACTTTGCACTTAAGTATGCCTTCAAAGAAAACACTTACTCTTCTGCCATTGCAAACACGTTGCCCAAAGAAATATAATTGCACAAGAGGTTTGCAAACTAGAAGTATTATGCTTAGACTTTTGTATGGAGAATTTAATGCTTTCAGTCCTTATCTTCCACTGGTATGAAACCACGGCTTCAAGATGCTCAAACCAAAGGAACTTGACTTGTATTTCCACCATTTCTCTAAAGAAGCTCCTGCATAATAGATCAAGGAAAACGAGATTAAGTAAGAATAAATGAATAATTGAACATTAATCGGGGATGATTCAGGGGTAATCCGAGCCTAATGAGGGCTGCATTTTTTATCTTGGAGAGACTGAAAGAAGAGACACAAGAGACCTAGTCACAGAGGTGAGTAAGCCCGCAGAAGAAACAGGAAGTGGACTTCTTTCACGGCTTGCCTGGAAGCTGAGGAGATGTGAAGCTCTGGAAAGAGCTCATAGAGTCTGTCTTCTGGGTCTTGTCCTGTGCATTGACATGGAGCAATGGATTATGGATTGGCAAAGAATATACAACTCAACAGCTTGCTGAAAGTCCTATATATCCTCCCAGCTGTGGTTTATGGTGAGTAACCTGTTAGCAATCTTACCAGGCCAGCTGCGATGCAAAAAATATGTATGTCCGCCTATGAAATAAGCAAAATATATTCCCTTTTTTGCTTGTGAGTCCCAGTGGTGGAACATTTAAAGGCGCAGCTTTACATGAAGATAATGGGCTTAGATGGAAGATTGTGTAAAGGTCAAAATTCCCCTTGCACATATGTGCTAGTCGTTCCCGATTCTAGGGAACTGTGCTCATCTCTGTTTCAAAGCCGAAGAGCCACCGCTGTCTGAAGACGACTCCGTAGTCATGTGGCCACCATGACTAAATGCCGAAGGCGCACGGAACGCTGTTCCCTTCCCACCAAAGTTGGTTCCTATTTTTCTCACTTGCATTTTTACGTGCTTTAGAACTGCTAGTTGGCAGAATCTGGGACAAGTAACAGGAGCTCACTCCATTACGTGGCACTAGGGATTCAAACGGCTGAACTGCTGACCTTTCTGATTGACAAGCTCAGCGTCTTAGCTACTGAGCCACTGCCTCCCTTATTGATTGGGTACCTTGGGCTGAATCTCAATTTTACCCATATGGTGATGGCTGCCTCCTGCTTGTATTTTCTTGAATTCTTCTCTTGTTGGTGAGTACTTCAACCTGGTTGTGATCTTGGCAGAGGACATGATTCTATCGCAAAAGTTGAGATTCGGCCCAGGGCACAACAGTTGTAGGGCAGAAGTCTAATCTGGTGTGCGTGCGTATGTGTGCCTCGTAGAAAGACTTGTAGAAAGCCTTTTTATTTATATTTGTAGTTATTGTGTAAGTATTATAGTTATTTATTTATCAAATTTGTAGAGCCGCCCATTTCACCAAATAAATTGCCCTGAGTGCTTTCCATGCCTCTTCCCCTAATTTATGTAGCTGTAAATGTAAATTTCATTAAACATTGTTTAAAATGCAAATGACGTAGCTTGCATTCATCAATACTTAAATATCTATGCTTTGGGTTTTTGTTTGTTTTTAATATGAATTTTCCTAATAGAGCCATTCTCTTTGGAGACAGTTTATTGTCTGCAATTTAATTTTGCTTTTGAGATGCTGTTAATTTCTTCAGACTTACTTTCTTTCTTTCTTTCTTTCTTTCTTTCTTTCTTTCCGAAGGAACAAACGATACTGGAGAACTTTAATGCTGGCATTCGCATCTCTAAAAATCCCTGTGAAAACAGAATGCCCTGGGAGGGAAGGAAGGAGAGAAGGAGAGAAGAAAGGAGGGAAGGAAGGAGGGAAGGAAGGAGAGAAGAAAGGGGGGAAGAAAGGGGGGAAGAAAGGAGGAAAGGAAGGAGAGAAGGAGAGAAGAAAGGAGGGAGGGAAGGGGGAAGGAGGGAGGGAAGGAAGGAGGGAAGGAAGGAGAGAAGGAGAGAAGAAAGGAGGGAAGGAAGGAGGGAAGGAAGGAAGAAGAAGTAGGATTGTTGTAAAATAAGATGGGTTTATAGGATGGTAAGAAAGCAACTTCAATTATATTGTCAACTGTAGGGGAGAAAAATTGTTACAAATACATATTATTAATAACAGTTATGAGATCATATAATTGTGAATGTATATATGAGAAATTTAAAAAAAAGAAAAAAGAAATTAGAATGCCCAAATTTGCTTCCCAATGAATTTGCAGCAGTTGCAAAGGGGCAGGATTTGTGCATGCCCCCTTTTCCTTTGCCTAAAACATCCAAATGTTAGCTGCTTTGGGTGATCCATCCTAACAGGTGTTGCTTTAAGATCAACAGCTGGAAAGGTTCCAGAATGATTAGAACCTCAATATCAGAAAATTTAACCTTCTAATAGCAGCTTCTCCAGGTTTCCATCGACTCCATCACATATATACACATACCCATATTTATTCATTTCTTCTTCATTGCCCAGTGTGTTCAAACCATTCTTCATTCTTTAGAATTCGGATAGATGGATGAAAACCAATCATGTCCAAATAAAAGACAACTTATACAGTAAGAACAAACCAGTTAAGTAAAACCTAATATCAACATATGAAAGTTTCCTGAAGGTGCATAAGATTATCAGATCAATCAGATGGGGATGATAGACTAAGCAAGGCTGGCTGAGAATTGTCCACATGTGGAGCAACACCCTGGACCAGATCAAAGATTTATATCTTTTGGTCCACAGGCACCAAGCAAATATTTTTTGGGAAACCTCTGTTTCCCAGCATACTTGTAGGGGTTTCCCCTTTTAAAAGTGGCTTAGAAATGAATAATAAAAGTAAATGTGTTGCTCTGTTTGCCTTCTCAAGAAATTGGTCTTTAGTACGTATGAAGCTCCTATCTTCTTAAACTGAATGAGAGGAGAGCCAACTGGCTTTTATTCATTAAAAAAAATCTGCTTATGAGTCATTGGAGAGGCCTGAAAGCTCAGCATTGATTGATCAGTTGAATGATTTATTTTATTTATTTTATTTTATTAATAAGATTTATAGGCCGCCCAATCCCGAGGGACTCCGGGCGGCTTACAACAAAGAGAAAAAAGAAATAATAAAAATAAAAGGCAGAAAATTAAAATTACCACACATACATTCGTTTTGATCGGGACTGGACCTCAACAGTGAGGTCAACAGCCCCAGGCCTGCCGGAATAGCCAGGTTTTAACAGCTTTCCTGAAGGCCATGAGAGTGGGTAAGGTCCGGATTTCTGGGGGTAGTTCATTCCAAAGGGTTGGAGCAGCCACAGAGAAGGCTCTCCTCCGGGGAGCCGCCAGCCGATATTGTCTGGCTGACGGCATCTGAAGGAGGCCCACCCTGTGGGATCTCACTGGCCGCTGGGAGGTATGTGGCAGTAGGCGGTCTCACAGGTATGCTGGCCCTAAGCCATGTAGGGCTTTAAAGGTAATAACCAACACCTTGAATTGCGTCCAGAGACCAATAGGTAGCCAGTGCAGCTCGCGGAAGATAGGTGTAACATGGGTGTACCTAGGTACACCCAGTATCGCTCGCGCGGCTGCATTCTGGACTAGCTGCAGTCTCTGAACACTTTTCAAGGGTAGCCCCATGTAGAGCGCGTTGCAGTAATCATTCATTCATTCATTCATTCATTCATTCATTCATTCATTCATTCATTCATTCATTCTTCCCCCAGGTCAGCTTCTCCCTTTGGAAGATGCAGACTATGATGAACAAGTGATCAAAGGGGTGCATAACCGCTCGGTGAGGTTGCCATGTGGTGACATAGTTCAACCCCTGGTTGTCTTCTGGAGTTTCACCAAACCCAGCTCCCTCATCCCCAGAGCTGTGGCCATCAGCAATGGCCTTGAGTCGAAGGTGGAGAAGGCCTCTGCCATTCTGGGGGAGATCAGTTTGAGGAACAGCACCTTAGAGATTAAGAAACTGCGACAAGCAGCTGAGGGACATTTCATGTGCCAAGCCATGTACGAAGTGGATGGAGAGATCAAAGTGGCTTATTCCTACATTGAGCTTCTCGTCTTGGGTAAGTCACAGCTTCTGAGTCCTAGTTTAATGCTTTCTGAGGAAATGGGGTGTTTCCCCAGAGATGAGATCCGAGTTGATTTCTTCGACTTGTCTTCTGATCTTGCAAACATGAAGAGGGACCAGGTTCAATGTGTTTGTCTCCCCATCATCCTGTCAGACCAGAGGTGGGTTCCTACCAGTTCGCACCTATTCGGTAGAACTGGTTCGTCAAATCTACCGAACCGGTTAGAAGAGGTTCCACCAGTGGACCCGGAAAGCAGGCCACACCTACAGAAGAGGTTCCAAAATTTTTTGAAACCCACCACTGGTCCTTGGATAAGGTGGTTCTGACAAGTGTCGTCGGCATCTTCATATCCGGTCATATGGGCGGAAAGCCACTCCCATCCGGTCACATGGGCGGAAAGCCACTCCCACAAAGGAGGCCACACCCACAGAGTAGGTTCGAACAATTTTTGAAACCCACCACTGTGTCAGACCCAAAGGAGTTCTTCCTGCTTCTACATAAAGACCCTCCATTCTAAGTAATCCATTCTTTGCTAAAAGGAAAGTTGCTTCTAGAGAAGATGGGTGGAAGGAAGGAAAGAAGAAAAGCAAGCAAGCAAGCAAGCAGGAAGGAAGGAATGAAGGAAGGAAAAGAGAGAGAGAAAGAAAAAAGGAAGGAAGGAAAAAGAAAGGAAAGAAAAAGAAAGAAGGAAGGAAGGAAGAAAAAAAGGAAGAAAGAAAAGAAAGAAAGAAAGAAAGAAAGAAAGCTCACCCTTTACAAAAGCAGAATGAAATTCACTAGATTTGGCCCTTATGATTGATAATGGCAAGCCTAATGAGGAAATTGTACAAAGTGGGCTATTAGCTCTTAATCCCATCCATGTTTCTTCTCTTACTAGCAAGGAACAGTGGCTCTTCCCATCTCCCCTGATATCCCTAAAAGCAACAGTTGAGTCATCCTGTAATCAGGTCGGCTGATGATGCAGGAATAAAACCTCTCTCCTTGCACAAACTGATCCAATTTGCTCTCTTTATGGTCTCAAGATACTCATAGCAAATCAGAATCCTGCCCCGGAATTCAAGGATGCCAGTGATGAAACATGTTAGGATGCAAACTCTACCCCTTTATGTACTTGTATAACAAATAGTCTAGTTAATCATTGGAATGTGCATTATGTTATTATAATGCACATTTTTCTTTTTGTTGATAGTGTCTTGTCTTGCTGGGGACACTCCACATGTGGCCATTGATAATCCATTCTGTTCCATTTCATTTGATCAATGATTTTCACACATGCCTACAAAAATTACTCCTTATTACTTTTTACATGGAAAACTCAACAAGTTTTGAGTTGGCTCCTTAATGCAAGAGTTTTGGATTTGCAAGTTCTCCAACTGAGGATCTTGTAGCAGAACCCAACTCTTCACTCTGGATCTCATATTCTTTGGCTGAGTCATTGCGCAATCAGGTCAGTTGATGATGCAGGAATCCATCCGGCGATCTGGGATCTAGAGCTAGCAACAGTAGGGCTTGTCATGTTTTGAATGGACAAAGATATGCATAAAACTCCACATGGGGCATGTCAACATATGGTGACCTTTCAAAATAAGAGCAGGAGAATCACCTCCCCTAAGAAATCAATTTGCCTCTTGAAGTATACCAGTTAAGGGGAGAAGATCTTTAGAAATTATGTTTATATATAGCACCACAGAGCAAAGAGTACAGTCACCATGTGCTTTACTGCTTAACTATTTTTAACTGTAACAGCAAAGAGGAAATTCTACTTAAAACAAAAGAGCAAAGAATATATACCATAGATCCAAACTTGTAAATACTACCATCTACTGGCTGAATACTCATGTAGTTGTTGCATAAAAATACATTCCAACAATGAATTCCCAAAAGGTCTATTGGAGAAACCCAATCTCAGTTTTCTTTCATCTTAACCTGAAATTTGGTGTAGGTCAAATGTTGTAAATAGCCTTTCAGTGTTGATGGTCCCTGGCCAGCTGTTCTTGCCCGTGATCACGTTGGTTAAATGCAAGTTACTAAAGCTCTTTGGCTGATGGAGGATTCTCTCTCCCAGGTATGTCATTCATCTCCAGCAAAGGTTCATCTTTGCCTTTGATCACAAGACAACTTGATTTGTTATTTTTCCTGGGGCAGTTAGCCTGGCGCTTTCAGCAGAGGGAGGGAGGCAAAGAACTCTTCGGTTGCCATGTTCAGATACTAAAAAAACTGCATTATTGGGGGGGGAGGGGAAACCCACCCAAGTCTGTGATTTCTACCTCTTGCCTGAACAGGCCACTGATGCTCTATATCAATGATGGCTAACCACTGTCATCATGTCCCGAAAGCAAAGTCATGTGATGCAAATCGTGTGTGCCTCCCCTGCACGTTCCCTTTGTGTCCCCTACCCCCCCGTGCACCCCCTCGCGCATACATGCACAATCCCTCTGTGTGCACCCCACCCCCAGCGTGTGTACTCTCCCCCCCCCCAATTTTTGGCTTCCAGGTTGGTGCAGGAGATCTTCCAGGACCAAAATGTGGTGTGTGTGTGTGTGGGGGGGCACTGCATAAGGCCCCAAAATGCAATGTGGGCATCTCCTGCGCATGCGCCTCATCCCCAAGCATTCACGGCAGTGACCTGAAGACCAGCTGGCTGGCAGGAGACACACATTTATGCGTGGTGAGCTGGGCTGGGGCATCGGCTGGCCCATAGAGAGAGCCCTGCATGCCACCTGTGGCACATATGCCATAGGTTCAGCATGATGGCTCTCTATATAGGTGTAACCAAAGGTCATCACGGACTTCAATCCATTCCATTTGTAATATAAGCCAGAATTAAATAACCTTTTTTACTACCAAATCTTTTAAATCCTTTCTCCCACTTGTTGTAGGGTGGGAGATTAAGTAAAATAGGTTCTTAAGCAAACTAGAATTTCAGTGCACTCATAATATTATTTTTTTTAAAAATTAGTCACCCAGCAGAAAAGTATTCAATCTTCAAATTATTTAAATTATGCTTAATTTAGTTTCAGAATTCTTGTCCAACTCTTCTTCCTCTCCACTTAAGGAAATTGGTTTGTTTAGCCCTGGAAGTAAACCAGAAACATGCATTATTTTCTTCCATTGTAACAAGTTCTTTAAGTCAGGGGTCTCCAACCTTGGCAACTTTAAGACTTGTGGACTTCAACTCCCAGAGTTCCTCAGCCAGCAAAGCTTTAAGTCATTGTTTCTCAGCCTTTCTGGGCAACTTTAAGGTGTGTGGATTTCAACACCCAGAAATCCCCAGCCAACATACATGCTAGGAATTCTGGGAGTTGTAGTCCATCCTGATTGAAGGTGCCAAGGCTGAGGATTACTGCTCTAAGTAATAGCCAGGGCAATGATAAAAACTGAACTTATGTTTATATATGATGAATTTGAACTTTTAGGCCAATAGTTGAACTGCCTGTGATTCTTTTTCCCCCAGTCCTAGTCAACAATTTTTTTTGAATTATAAAGTATTATAAAATACAAAATGCAAAGTAAATAGAAAAGTAGAGGGGGGGGAGGTAAGGACAAGTGAGTCTGACTGCTCTCAACATATACAATAATAAAGTTCCAAATTCTCCCCCAATTCTTTTTCCATTAAACCTAAGATAAAAAGTTCTGGCTTCATTTTTATCTCCCTTTTCAAAATGAATTGCCTGTGTTTCTGTTTTAGCTTGCACCTTGAATCTTTGGGTAGTTCCGTGGGTGATTTAAATCAATTCCCTAATCTGAAAAAAAAAAACCAATGCGGACTAGAAATGGATTTTTGTAGGCATGACTCATTCAGGTCATTCATGTTTCTTGACGTAAGGATGTCTCACTCTTCTTAACTTCTCAACTTTTCATTTGGTCTCCCCAGTCCCAGTTCCCAAGCCCTTTCTGCAGATTAACAATTCAACACCCGTGGAAGGCATGTCGGTTGTGATGATCTGCACCGTGAAAGAAGGGACACCTCCTATCACTTATTCTTGGCAACGCTACACGAACCGAGATGGCCTGGTAGTTCTGGCTGAAGCAGGGATGCATCTCTTAAACCTGGCCTCAGCAAACCGGACACACATGGGCTGGTACACCTGCGCAGCCCACAATGAGGTCAACAGCCAAACCAGTGATGGGATGTACCTTGACGTTATCTGTAAGCAACCGGTCAATAAGGCCAATTTTTCTATTTTTTGGGAAACTCTGTGTGCTGCCAATCAGATCGTAATCTTAGCAGAGAGTAGACCATTAAATAAAATAGATAATTCCTAGCGAAGCAGATGAGGTCAGATTTTTCCTATCTGGTTTACTTCCGTTGTATTGACTTGATTGAATAGGAATTTCAGCACGCATCAGAAATACACCTGACTGGGGAGATCAATCTTCCGTGACCTGACAAATGCACGCTCGACTAAAGCGCGCCGACAAAACCGCGGCGACAAAACCACAATGTCATCAACATGCCCACAACAGCGCGCCCAAAACAGCGCACCCACAACAGCGCGCCGACAGAAGCACGATTTAAGTTAAGGTAAGGGTTAGGTTCAGGGTTAGTTTTAGTTTTAAGGTTAGGTTCAGGGTTAGGTTTAGGGTTAGGTTCAGGGTTAGGTTTAGGGTTAGGTTCAGGGTTAGGTTTAGGGTTAGGTTCATGGTTAGGTTTAGGGTTAGGTTTAGGGTTAGGTTTAGGGTTAGGTTTAGGGTTAGGTTTAGGGTTAGGTTTAGGGTTAGGTTTAGAGCGCGCTTCTGTCAGCGCGCTGTTGTCGGCGCGCATCTGCACTCATTCGTTGGCGTGATTTAGAAGTCACGGTTTTGTCACCGCAGTTTCGTCGGGCGCGCTTTAGTCGAGCGCGCATTTGTCAGGAAACCCAATCTTCAGATGTTTAGTATCTCATCAACAGAAATGCCTTATTCAGATTGCATTCTATTAACTAGTTTAATCTTCCATAGACGGTCCAGATGAACCAGTGATCAGCATAGAGCCATTTGCAATTAACCAACATGGCTTCTCAGCCAATGAACAAGAAGAGGTGATTATGACCTGCCTAGCTTCTTCCAATCCTCCCAGTCACTACATTTGGTTCTACAACAGCTCTCAAGTCTATTCTGGACAGAAGTACGTGATTGCCAGAATCTCCCGGACTCAAACAGGCATCTATACTTGCCTAGCTCAGAATATGCACCTGAATACTCGGACTCAGGCCACTATTATCTTGACTGTCTATTGTAAGTTACCTTTACCTCTATTCACAGGCATGAGGTTTTAGCATGTTCTGTTGCTTCCTATCTCTCTATTTTTTTTAAATTCACTATTTCAAACATTACCATCCTGGCACAGCTGAAAAGATGCCAAAAGAAAAATGTCAACATAATCTGGGTGCCAAATATCAGTTCCAAAAGAAGGTGGTGATTTCCTCTTCTATCATGGTTTCCAATGCTGGTGTTTCAGTAGCAGCATTTTAGCTTCCCTTCTGAGAGAATGATAAACAATTCTTGTTCTGCACCCTGATTATTTCACTTTTCACTTGGCCCAGTCTATTATGTCTTGTTTCAACAGAGTCTGTTCTTTCTGGTGAAATTCTTCAAGAGAAATAAAAATGAAAGATTCCATGGATTTCTGTATGGAATAATCACAGAGAAGGAGGCCAACTTGCTAAAAGTATTAATAGAATAGGAAAGTAATCATGGACCAATGTTGCTTTTGTGTCTTGCAGCAAAACGCAACCAGATGATTTTCAAGTAGATCAAAGCAGGCTCTTTGTCGTGATATTTCTTGTCTGTGGACCATTGAAATATATGTTTGATAACAACATTGACCAAATTAACCTAGGACACTTCGAAACAAGGAACACCTCAAAGACCAACCTGCAAGAATCTTAGATTCCCTGAAATAATGTAGAGCCACTTAACCTCTGTACCATCATCTTCACATGATGCAGTTTTAGTTGGATGGTACCATAAAGAATTTGAGCTTTGGGGTGTGGGAGAAACTCATCTTCCTAATGTTTCTCTGCAAAATAAATAAATGTACAAATAAAATCATCTCCATATACACTATATTGCCAAAAGTATTCGCTCACAACTGATTCTGATTATTTGGATAGGTGAGCGAATACTTTTGGCAATGTAGTGTATATAGGAAACAATCTTATCTGAGATCAGGGCTAGCATTTACGTAGAACATTATTTCATTGAAGATATTGATCCAGAACTCAGCTCTTACAACTTTATAATGCATTTGTGTGATGCTATTGCACCGATGACTTCATTCTTAAGCAAGAAACAAATTAAGGTGAATGAAGGGATTCACAGAGATGCAAAACCAAAGAAATTCAAAGCTTAAGAAAAAATATGAGGTTGTCAAAATAGGAAGCCATAAATTATGAGTTTGCCCATATGACTCTCAGCTCCATGCTTTAGTAGTGCAACTACCAGTGGGAAAAATGTCAGGAGTGTGAAGGCAATAGTCCCCCCCCCCCCAAGCTTCTTTTCCCACCAAGGAACATCTTTAAGCAGGCAGTTGTCAACTTTTTCCCCCACGGCAAACGTTCTCTGCTTCTTCTAGCCATTTTTGAGACCAGTTCTGTCATCAAAGCTTTCCCCAGTATGCTAATGCAAAGAAATAGGCAAATATCTGCTATATCTCCTGCTCCTGGCCAAGGAGTCATGAGATTCTGAGCAGACAATGCATAAACTCTTGGTCAACCTTGGGTAGAAGTTGGCTTGCAAGAGCAATGATTTTGGGTGGGCACGGAGAACATGGACACAAACATCTTGTGGGTCAAACAAGCTTTTGTGTCTAATCCCAAAGCAGCAGGGATGGGACCCTGCTCTTCACCACCATCACCCTTTGGATAATGTTTTCCTCCATGGATGTTTCTGGCCCCTGTAAGTCCTCGTTGCTGTTGATATGATGTTTACCCTATGCACAGATCTGCCCAAGGGACAGCTCAACTGCATGTCGCTGCCCGCCTCCAGTTTCCAAGACCTTGCTCTGCATTGCTTATGGCCAGGGGGATTCCCTTCAGTGCACTTGCGCTGGGTAAAATCGAGGGCAGAAGAAACCGACACAGGAAGCTTCTCCAGAGCTGTTCAAATCCATCAGGGTGCAGATGTTCCCAATGGGACTTCCTATATCTGCCTGGCTTCCCATCCAGCACTGAGAAAGGATGCGGTTTGCAGGACCACTGTCTGTGAGTACCAGCCTTTTGCTATTCTAGAGACAGATGTTGAGGCTCCCAAAAGTTGAGGCTAAAGTACTAATTATGCTACAGCAACAATTCATGATTAATTAAACTTCTCTTTCTTTTCTTTTATTGAAATGCAACTATGGGGACATAGAACCCTGTGCAATTGGGATGGTTATAACCACCTTATACAAATTCAATACTTCAATATTCATGTCCAGATTTTTTCTTTCTTTCTTTCTTTCTTTCTTTCTTTCTTTCTTTCTTTCTTTCTTTCTTTCTTTCTTTCTTTCTTTCCTTCCTTCCTTCCTTCCTTCCTTCCTTCTTTCTTCCCTTCCTTCCTTCCCTCCTTCCTTCCTTCCTTCTTATATTTCACATTTCTGAATGCCCCTCTCCTTCAAAGAGGAGCTCTTTAGTTAAATCCCTAAAGAAAGTCATAATTCCTGTAAATCAAGTCATTATTATTTATGATAATAATTCTAGTTTACTAGCATTATTTATAACAAAAAGCCCTAATTATCTGGCGCACTATCATAAATTATATTGAGTTGTTGGATTTGTGATAATGTATGGGGCTTGTTAATTAGCTCTTATTTGTGAAAAGTTATCCAACTAATATTCATGATTATTAGGAAGCCTAGGAAGTGCGCAAAGGCAAAGCCGCCTCTGAAAGCTGATTAATGTATTTCAGGGGCTCCAAGCGGGAGCCTGGCCTGCAGTGTGGTAGCAACCAAACTGAACGAATTCCTCATGTTGACCTGTGACTGGCCAGGTGGAGAACCTCCGGTGACCCTCTGGTGGAGAGACTGGAGGCATCATGTGCTGGGAAGCATGAAATCATCACACCAGGTTTTCATCATGAAGCCCAATGCCACCCTTGGAGGCAAGACGTTCACCTGCATGGCTGCTCACCCTCTGTGGGCAAGAACCTCTGAGTGCCACATCCAGCTGGGTAAGCAGATAAATGTGGCTCAAGAAAAAATAATAGCAATAGCAATAGCAGTTAGACTTATATACCGCTTCATAGGGCTGAAAGCCCTCTCTAAGCGGTTTACAGAGTCAGCATATTGCCCCCACAGCCTGGGTCCTCATTTCACCCACCTCAGAAGGATGGAAGGCTGAGTCAACCCTGAGCCGGTGAGATTTGAACCGCCAAACTGCAGCTAACAGTCAGCTGAAGTAGATTGCAGTGCTGCACTCTAACCATTGCGCCACCTTGGCTCTAATAGGGTCAATGGAGGATTGACTGGCTCATCAGAGTGGGAAAGACATCGTTCCATCAAGTTTACCTGTCCCAAGCTGATCCCTTCCTCCATGTCTCTTTTTTTTGTTGTTGTTGTTAGTTGCGAAATCGTGTCCAACCCATCGCGATCCCCATGGATAAGGTTCCTCCAGGGCTTCCTGTCCTCTACCATCATCTGGAGTTCATTTAAGCTCACAGCTACTGCTTCGGTGACTCCATCCAGCCACCTCATTCTCTGTCATCTCCTTCTTCTTTTGCCCTCAGTCTTTCCCAGCATGAGGCTCTTCTCCAGGGAGCCCTTCCTTCTCATTAAGTGGCCAAAGGATGTGTCTTTATTCAGTTACAAACAAATTATGTAATGGAATTGTCCTTTGGTCCTATAATTGGCCTTCCCAGCCAAGAAGGAAGAGCCATCTTAGATCTTGGGCTCTTCCTTCTTGACTTTTGGGGCTGATCAGCCATTTTGAGACACATGCAGAACTCCTTTTGCAACATGGCTGCCACTGGGCAATGCTGCAAAAGCAAAAATGTATGAGGTTGTTCCCAGGTGTTAAATATTCATGAGCCATGTAAATTAGGCTCAGTCTGTTATAATTCATTCAGCACCTTCCTGAAGGCCAGCAACAGCCTGCTGCTTCCTGATTGGTCGGGACGCAGCAGGAGCTGTTGCCGGCCGAAAGTTACTTTTGATTGGACCAGGACTTGACAGCAGTTGCTGCCCAAGTCCCGGGTTCCTATTGGTTGTTCGGTTAATATAAATACCTTGGCGCGCACCGCGCCCATTTGAATCGCTGTCATCGTAGTCTGTAAATAAAGAAGTTATTGTTGCTGTTACCCTGGTTGTCGCGTCCCTCCTTCCAGACTTAACACTGGCACCGAGGATGGGATCTGCGATTCCGCGACGCTAGGGTGAAAAGAGAGAGAGAGGGGTTAGTTAGCTGCCACCGCCTCAGGCAGGCAACGAACGCTGCTCGGAAGAAAGAAGAAAATTTTTTTCCTCCCCCTCATCCATCTCTCTCGCCGCCGAGACTGTGCCAAGATGACTTCTGTGCTCCCTCCGTTCGCCCCCTTTGGTTCTGCCGGAGAATCCTGGGAGGGGTTTATGGAGAGGTTTGAATGCTATTTGATAGCATCAAAAAACCAGGCACAGACTGAGGAAGAGAAATGCAGCTTCTTCCTCTCCTGTTGCGAACCCACAATGTTCGCCTCGGCAAGAGCCCTGGCCGCCCCGAGGCCAGCGTACAAGCTGGGGTGGGACGAACTGATGTCATAACACCAACCTCTTTCTTTAGACCAGCCCACCTCAATGCTGTTTACATCTCAGTGTATTATTTGTTTGCTTCCTGTTGGGACGGTAGATGTGCTTCAGGCAAAGCTTCCACCTGGATGTTGAAGGCCCAGAGCCTTCATGGAGTGATGGAAAAGGTCCCAATCTAGTTACTGCTCTCCTTCAAGCTGTTGGTTTTGAAAGTTGCTTTTATTCTGTTTTGTTTTACGCACAGAACCCCCCAGGATTACGGTGCAACAGTCCCAGGTGTCGTTGTTTGAAGGCAGCGAGGTCCAATTGGCCTGCTTCCTCCAAGGTGCCTATTTGGGCTCTGAAGTCTTCTGGTACAATAATAAGAACCAGCCCATTACAGCAAGCACTAGGAAATACCACCTGCAGCAGGAGAATACGTGGTTTAATTT
Organism: Thamnophis elegans; assembly: GCF_009769535.1. NCBI lineage: Eukaryota > Metazoa > Chordata > Lepidosauria > Squamata > Natricidae > Thamnophis > Thamnophis elegans. Next base: position 37,053,286 of record NC_045553.1, read on the forward strand.
GACTCTCCAGGACACCGAATGGATACGGGACAGTGGCACCTACCGTTGTGCTGCCATCAACGCTGTGGGCAACGCCTCTGCCACCATCAGCCTCCAGGTAAAAAGTAAGTGGAATAACAAAATAATAGCGTTGGAAGGGACCTTGGAGGGCTTCGAGTCCACCCCTTGGATCATTTCATACTATACGATTCCAGACAAATGGTCGTCTAATCTCTTCTTAAAAACCTCCAGCGTTGGAGCATTCACAACTTCTGGAGGCAAGCTGTTCCACTGATTAATTGTTCTCTTAGGACATTTCTCCTCAGTTCTAGGTTGCTTCTCTCCTTGATTAATTTTCATCCATTGCTTCTTGATGGGTACCACAAAACTCCTTTCGATCTCTCAAACCCGGGAAGCACAAATCCATGAAGTGGGAATCCACGCTTGTTCTACAGTTCCTCCAAGTTTTCTTCCCCTGTGAAAAGAAGGATCCTGATTTTATGACTTCTTCTTATTAAAGTAGGATGTAAAGTGAGATTTGGACGTTAAGTGTGAAACCTACTGGGTCAGGCTGGACAGCCTCTCGGGGCCCCTTTACTTCTATATTAAAAAGCCACATAGGCAGAGCTGCAGCTTGCAAAAGAGCAGGAAGCAAGGGCCTAACCACAGGATGTTCTAGCCAACGTCCCTATGTCAAAACCTATGTCAAAAGTCCAAACCACAAGGTTCAATTAAAGTTCGTTAATGACACGTAATCCATACCTGTAACAAAAGGAGAAGTAAGACCCCATCTCCTTATAAGGCTTTCTCCTCAAGGTAACCACTAAGAAATGTGTTAAGTATTTTCATGTTGCAATGCTTTTGAGAATGTATAAGAACGCGTGCTTCGATAATGAAGGTTGTTCAGAACTTGCAATGCTAAGCCATGGGCTAGCTTTCTGAACCTGGCTGCCAAATAAACTTTTCCTGTATCCTGAGAAGAGTATTCGGAGACTTCAACTCGTCCAGAACGCAGCCGCGCGAGCGATTGTGGGTGCACCTCGGTACACCCACGTTACACCTATCCTCCGTGAGCTGCACTGGTTACCGATTAGTCTCCGGATACGCTTCAAAGTGCTAGTCATAACTTATAAAGCCCTTCATGGTATTGGATCTGGGTACTTGAGAGACCGCCTGCTGCCAATTACCTCCCACAGACCCATTAGATCTCACAGGGTTGGCCTCCTCCGGGTGCCATCTATCAGCCAATGCCACCTGGCTATTACCTGGGGGAGGCCCTTCTCTGTGGCAGCTCCGGCCCTCTGGAATGAACTCCCCGCAGGGATTCGGACCCTCACCTCTCTCCAGGCCTTCCGAAAAGCCGTCAAAACCTGGCTTTGCCGGCAGGCCTGGGGGTGATGAGTTCCCTCCCCTCTCGACATGTATGGTTGTGCGACTGTTGTCTACTTTTATTATTTGTATTTTGTCTTTTTATGTTCCCCTTTTTTCCCCCCCTTGAATTGTTCGCCGCCCTGAGTCTTCCCGGAGAAGGGCGGCATACAAATAATACAATACAATACAATACAAGTCTAAAGCCTGTCATTTTCTGCAACATTATGATTTTGATTTTTTTTCCCTGCAGTAATTTCTGCCAACGATTGTACTTTATTGCCATGTGGTAGAGAGGGGGATCCTGGCACTTGTTTTTCTCTGTTATGCCTTTGATTCCCAAATTAAACATGCCCCGTGAACAGGGAGGGTCTTCTGAGAATGCAAATTTGTAAACAAGCAGCAATTATACATGCCTTTTCTTTTCTTTGCAGAATATCCCAAGCCACCCAATGTGACAATCAGCAGACTGATGTACACTCGCCCACGTACAGAGGTGGAACTGGAATGGGAAACTCGAGGCTCGGGAAACCTGACTGGCTTTGTAGTCCAGAGAAGAGAAGCCAAAAAGACCGGTCCAAAGCAGATGGCCAGCAGCTGGGAAACGGTGGCCAACAACATTGACCCTGATGTCCGTGGCCGAAAACTGGGTGGCCTGGATCCTGCAGTGGCCTATGCTTTCCGGATCCTTGCAGTCAACCATCGCACTACCGGGCATCCTTCTGAAGTGAAGACCCCAGGTGCATTCGAGTGGCTAACTATACTGAACCCATCCAGACACGTATGGAAAAAAAAACCAGCTGTTTTGGAAGGTTTCCTTCTGAAGGAAGAGGTGACAGTTGAGCATTTAGATGAGAGGATCAGGCCTGCTCCACTCTGCATGCAGGAGATAGTGGACTTCATTTCATTTATTGAATTTCTAGGCCGCCCAATCCCGAAGGACTCCGGGCGGCTTACAGAAATGAAAATATTAAAAAAGAATTTAAAAACAATAGGACACAACAAAGTTAAAAAAAAGCACAACATACACCCAATCAGAGGGGGGGGGGGCTGGACCTCAGTCAAGAGGTCAACGGCCCCAGGCCTGCCGGAAAAGCCAGGTTTTAATAGCTTTATGGAAGGCCATGAGAGTGGGTAGGGTCTGGATCTCTAGGGGTAGCTCATTCCATAGGGCCGGAGCGGCAACAGAGAAGGCCCTACTCCTAGGCGTCGCCAGCCGGCATTCTCCCGCTGAAGGCACCCGGAGAAGGCCCATCCTGTGCGATCTTATTGGTCTAAGGGAGGTATATGGCAGAAGACGGTCTCGCAGACTTCATAGGGGATGCCAGAAAGAAGAGCAAGTTGTATATATGTGCAGTCTATAGGCCCACCTCTTTCTCTATGAGACCTTGTGAGGTAGTATGATGTAATTATGGTTAATTATAATGAGTTGGATAATTAGGGCTGTATGATAAATTGTGATAAGGTGCATGACTCAGGGCTAATGATAATGAATTCTAGTCCCACCTTAGGGATAAAAGTCAGCTAGGTGACTTTGGGCCAATCACCAGGAGACGGTGAGTTCTAGTCCCATCTTAGCCATGAAAGCCAGCTGGGTAATTTTGGGCCAATCACTCTCTCTCTCAACCCAACTCACAAGGTTGTCATTGTGGGGAAAACAGCAGGAGGAAGGCGTGTTGTATTGTTTGTCTCCTTGAATTATTTACAAAAATGACAAAGGCGGGGAGTAAATAAAGAAAATAATGAGCGCCTCCTTGTCCCTTCTCCTTGTCAAAGCCTGGGCTGCCTCAGTTCTTGGAAACCCCCTTCCTGAATAGATAGTTCTGAGCTAACTAGGAAAATATGGCTGACTTGATGCAAGGCAACATTCCCTATTCAGTCCAAAGTGCTCTTCAATTTGAAACAACTCTCACAATTACTACTACAAAAGGGTGATGGGGATAATGGTGATGTTAGAATGACCAGAAAGAACCATGTCTGCCATTGCTTCTTCCAGAACACTGTCCTGAGTCTCTCTCTGCTTTCTAGTGTGCTCCTCTACTTCTGCATTTGATGTGCCTCAGCTACTCCTGTGTTCATCTTGCATGAGATCTGCAGACCTAAGTTGTCTGGGTAGTTACACACCAGTCTCAAGGTTGGGACCAGGATGAGAGGTGCGAAGAGATGAACTTCAACAGGATTTTCATCTCTGTGTGACGTCAATTCTTAACAGCATGGTGAAGTTCACCTTTCCTTCTCGGCATTCTTCTTCTTTTTTGGAGAAATGTACTTCACTTTCTTGGAATGTGCTACTGGGCTCTTTACAAAACAATCTCCAGGCTTGCTCTCCTAGTTGTATTGAAAAAAAAATCTCTGCCCAGGTTGACTGATTTGTGTTCTTGCTATAAGATTAGCCAAATATAAAGAAATGAAAGTTCCTTACGCAGCAGAAAAGACCTGGCCTCTTGATCAGATGAGTATTAACGATTGAGTCTTTTTTTTATCTTACTGTGAATTAATAAGCACATGGGAACCCTGATTTATGAAGAGTAACCATTTCCTAGAACAGGGGTGCCAAACTCAAGGCCTGGGGACTGGATCTGGTCCATGGGGTACTTAGATCTGGCCGCGGGGCCACCCTGGAAACAGTGAAGGAGCAGCCTGTGGTGCTTTTGCCAGCAAAAAAAGGCTCCCAATCTCCATTTTCGGCTGCCCCGGTCTCCTGCAACCATCTGCCAGTGAAAACAGAGCTTGGGACAGCCCTCCCGAGCTCCATTTTCACTAGCAGAGGGTTGCAGGAGGCCGGGACAGCTGAAAACGGAGCTCCGAAGCCTGTTTTCTCTGACAAAGCGTTCAGGCCACTCCAGGTGCCCCCAACAGGAATGACATAGATCTGGCCACTGCCACCCCAGCTCCCCAAGGTCAAACGCAATCCTGATGTGGCCCTCAATGAAATTGAGTTTGACACTCCTGTCCTAGAGGGGAAAATGTACAAAATTCAATCTGTAATTGCGTAGAAATTCCAGGCGCCCTGAACACTGTTATGTGGACAATTAGCAGGTGGCACCCGTGTCATTATGACCTGGTTGGAAGAGAACAGGAATGTCAGCAATATTCCCTCTTCTTGATGTGGCATTTCCTTCCGTGGCCAAGATCTGTCCTGCAGAAGATCTGTCCTGCAGAAGCAGGATTTGATCAGGCAGCACAAGAGCAGAATTGCCTGTTTTGCTGACCTCAAAGTCATCTCGGTGATCTTGAGCGAACGCTGCCCTATTCAAACAAAGATGGCCGCCTCGTCCTTTCTCCTCATAAGGGCAGCAGCTGTTGCAACAAGCAAGACTGAGCGAGGTTTGGGAAGAGCCTTCGGAAGGTGCAAAGCAAATCGAAATGCTCAAGAAAAACAAGCAAAGTCTTCTCTTGGAAAAACGGAGGCGATTGGAAACAGATGCGGGGTGGAAGATCGCTCGGAGACCTGAAAGGCCAGAGAAGAGTTTGTGTAAAGCCTCATTGAGGGTTTCCTTTGGCAGAGAAAGAATCGTCCCAAAATGCAGAGTTGCCGAGGGCCAGAACGACTTGTTAACACGAGAGATCCGTAATTGGATCTCCTGATATTTTAAGGAAATAACCATCTTTAAAATTAGCTGCAGGCAGAAGAGGGGAACAATTTAATCAGGACAGAGACCTTTCCTTAACCCCATTCCCTTTTGACATTGCCCCAAACCGCTTCCTTCCTTAAAAGCTTTAATCTCCTTGCCCAGGAATGGAGAGTGGGGTGGGGAGACCTCCACCCACCCCCACTCAGGAGTCTCCATGTGGCCCATTTTGGATGCCAGGTAAGTGCAGGGCCCACACGGAGGCTCAGGGAGGGTGAAAAACGGGAGGCTCCAGAAGGCCAGCAATGGGCACGATTCCAGCCTCTGGGGAGCCTCCAGACCTCGGGGGAGGCTGTTTTCGCCCTCCCGGAGGCTCAAAGAAAACCTCTGGAGCCCAGGAAGGGCAAAAATGGCCCCCATGCCATGGTGCAGGAGGCCGACTAGGCCAGAGGTAGTCAACCTTTTTATACCTACCGCCCACTTTTGTATCTCTGTTAGTAGTAAAATTTTCTAACCGCCCGCCGGTTCCACAGTAATGGTGATTTCATAAAGTAGGGAAATAACTTTACTTTATAAAATTTATAAAGCAGAGTTACAGCAAACCCCTACCGCCCACCACGAAAGCTGGAACGCCCACTAGTGGGCGGTAGGGACCAGGTTGACTACCACTGGACTAGGCCATGTCTACCATGGCCATGGCCACTCATCAACTCGGCAGATAACCCCTTGCTAAAAGTTTTGAAGCCCACCCCTGGATCAAGTGCCTTGATAATGGTTTGCCAACAGGGCTTCTCGGTTCAGACAATCACAACCTTCACACCTAGTAAAGGTGGTTTCTAAAGCAGACCAACAGTAGGGCTATTTCATGCACAGGGTCAAGCTAACCTCAAGGAAACAGCAAACCCAAAGTAATTATCCGATTGTATTCTATACAATCGTTTACTACATATATTCTCAGGAAAGATGACATTTCTTTATGCTTGAAGGTGAAGGAAGTTACAAAAAAAACCCATGCTAAAATCTGGCAAACACACCAGGAAGCTATTGCAGGAAGTATAATCCCATGGACAGTTTATTGGTGCCTGCAATGAACCCTGTCTTAAATGAACTGTATAATTTTAATTTTTTTTAAAAAAATTAAGGGCAAGCTATGGTGCTGGCATGCTGAAAAGTGGATATTCATTTCCAAGGTGGCTTCTGAGGCCGACATGATTCCTATCAGTTTCTTAGAACATAAGAATGGTAGCTGTTGGTAACCCCCGGAGCTTTGTTCCGAAGTGAATCTATCTGAAAATTGAAGATGTTGAAGTATTAGAAGACATGGTTGACTCCGTAGTGGGTCATCCTTTGCCTTCTGATAAATAAATATCCTCCAACTAATCCACCTTGGCAGACATTGTATAAACAACCTCATGGAGCTCAAACTATTGTTTTCCAGAACCTTCCTCTTAAAAGAATGAAGCAGATGTGCCTCAGCGCCTATCAACTTCTAGCCAGATGGTGGATTTGATGAGCTGAGCATCAACCCATCTGGAAATCACTGGGCAAGGGAAGGAGGGGCTAAAATAACAGAGAGCACATCTGGCACATCGTTCTCCAACGCCTTGAAGATCTGGCCCTGGTGGAACTCCACTGCCTTCATCTACTGTTTCTTCTCTCTTGCAGCTGATCCTCCTTTCAATGCATATCCTGTGGTGATCGCGGCTGCTCTGTCAGGAATGGTGGTGGCAACCGTCATCTCTCTCCTAGTTTTTCAATACATTGTTCGGAACCGGGAGAATAATCCAAGTGAGTGTGGGGGCAATCGGCAGCTCGGTTATGGGATCTGTGGAAATCCTTCCTTAAGTTTTTTTTTTTTCAAGGACAAAAAGTCAGGCTCTTGTTGAGTCCCCCACTCATCTTCCTGGGAAGTCATTTCAGTGGTTGTCTCCTTACTTTAGTTCTGCCAGCAGGCGAAAGATTCTGAGATGGCTAGGGTTATGTTTCTCTTCGCATTAGTAAGTTTTGTGCGCTAAAGACCATATGATCAAGCAGTGATAGATAGAAATAGCACTTAGGTTTATATACCGCTTCACAGTGCTTTTACATCCTTCTTTAAGCGGTTTACAGAGTCAGCGCATCGCCCCCAACAATCTGGGTCCTCATTTTACTGACCTAGGAAGGATGGAAGGCTGAGTCAAACTTGAGCTGGTCAGGATCGAACTCCTGGCAGTCAGCAGAGTTAGCCTGCAATACTGCATTCTAACCACTGGGCCACCACACTTCTTGCATGAATATTGAAGAGATCACTAAAGT
>NC_045553.1:37065499-37180499 GCF_009769535.1 Thamnophis elegans
ACAGCTGGCCTTCAGGGTTTCTACTTCGTTATTGCTTCTCTTCCATCAGCTCATAGGCGCTTGTCCTTGCTTTGTTTTCTGCAGAGGCAATTCAGACGGAAGCTGTGGTGACCTCGGAGGATCCACCAGGGGCCCAGGAAGAAGTGCCAGCCCCCAGTCCTCCTCCTGAGGATCCAGTTAACGTTACAATCACCGTGACAGCCACCCCATGACTACCAGCAAACCTGACTCTTTAGTACTCAACGTAGGATAGGTTGATTGAAGATCTCCTTGATCAGCAAAAGAAAGGAAGAATAGCAATAGCAGTTAGACTTATATACCGCTTCATAGGGCTTTCAGCCCTCTCTAAGCGGTTTACAAAGTCAGCATGTCACCCCCAACAATCCGGGTCCTCATTTCACCCACCTCGGAAGGATGGAAGGCTGAGTCAACCTTGAGCCGCTGAGATTAGAACCGCTGAACTGCAGATAACAGTCAGCTGAAGTGCCCTCTTCAGTACTGCACCCTAACCACTGCGCCACCTCGGCTCTTAGCACAGGGAACAGCTGTGGTGCACAGGAGAACCTGTGGGCGTCGTTCCAGTTTTTGTGTGATGCAAGGCCTTTCCAAACAGGACCTCGGAAAAGGAGAAGAACATATCCGAAGAGATTTCATTGTCACCCAGAGAACCAAAGTGCATCTTTGACTAAGAGCTGTTTTGCAAAAATATTTTTTTTATTTTGCAAAAATAAAACAAACTGGCAGGGAAGTTACAATATGGGATCAGGCATAATAAGCTGGACAGCTTTGAAGCAATATATTTTCCTGGGATTGCCGATGCTGCAGAGGCCACAGCTGAGTCACTGAAACCGAACTCATGGATCAACAAATGCGGAACTTTTGGTTAAGAACCTTGTACATTTTGGGTGACTCTGTTAAGCTGTTTCATGTGTTGGCATCAGAGAAATCTTGTTTTCTCAGGGATGGAAAACTCAAGGGCTTGAATGGCATGGATGTAAGATGAGTCCATGCTGTTTTGAAGCTTTGCCTCCGTTTAGCTTCACCATCCTAAGATGCAACAGATGAATTGAATTAAATGGCTATTTAAATACTCCAGAACGAAAGCGTACCGCCCCACTGTCCATCATTTCACAGGGCTTGGTATATATACATTGCTTTATTTAATTGTGTCTAATTAGTTTCGGTCTAATTGAAGGAAAAACCACCAAGTCCAATTGGTCACTGCTGAATTACAGCTACCATAAGTATGATAACATAAATTATGTGTGCAAATTGAAAATTGAGATTCCACACTCTCCGGTTTTGGAAAAGGGTATTATGTTTCAGATAATGAGGTTAGAAACCACATACATATTTAAATCCATGTCTGTGTCCTCTTTTTTTTTTTTTTGAGCCTTAAGCCAAGCTTACAAAGGCAAATTATGCACTTTCAAAAATGTTGCTTGTGTCTAATATTGTCACAAAAACATTCCCACAACATACACATTCCTAACATCCTATTGCAATATGGAACTTGTGCCCTTTAGGGGCTGAACTAAAGTTCCAGCATCCTTCATTCCTAAGTCTACTTTCTAAGGTTGCAGGTAAATAGTTGTTCAGCAATACACTTCCCTCAATCAACAACCAATAATGTAGGACTAGCTATTTTTCCAATGTATTCTCTCCTGAATGAGGAAAAGGAGGCTGCATTTTTTCCAGATCAATCTTTTCCCAGTCTAAGTCAGAGCTGGTTAACTGCTTGTTTTTTCACATTCCAGACCATTCTTCTTGTAAAATGATAACTTAGGAACATGATGGGGATTGCCAGGTCACAAGCACCCACCCTGTCTTATCTGCCAGGGAGTCTTTGCATTATGAGGTTTTAGTGTGTTAGTTTTTGTCGAAGGCAGCCAAGCCCTGGACAGCTGGAGTAATGAATCACCTCAGCAAACAATGCCTGTGGTGTGGTTTAGTCATCTGTTGACCTGATGGATGGGTGGGGAAGGGATGTATTCATTCACCACATCCCTGCTTGCTACCACAATTTAATACACAGTGCTAGCTCCTTTGTATGAAGCAACTTTTCCAATAAATGTTCACAGTGAACATTTAGAGCAGGGTGGCAACTTTAAGACTTGTGGACTTCAACTCCCAGAATTCTCCAGTTGGCTGACTGAAGAATTCTGGGAGTTGAAGCCCACAAGTCTTAAAGTTGCCAAGGTTGGACACCCCTGATTTAGATGTTTGGTCCCTCTAGTTAATAACTCCAATAGACTCAAGTCACTATTGTAAAGCAGTGAGTCTCAACCTTTTCTTCATCACGGACTTTCAAATACTTTTTGTGGCCACTGACCATGGCCACGGACCAAGACTTAAGATTTAAATTATGACATTTCTTCAAAAGCCTTCATGGATTTCCTGTGATGACATTGCAACCCCCCAGGTTGAGCACTCAGTTGTAAAGCATGCATACTGTGTGTGTGTGTGTGTGTATGTATGTATGTGTATGTGTGTGTGTGTGTGTGTATATATATATATATATATATATATATATATATATATATATATATATATATATATATATATATATAGAGAGAGAGAGAGAGAGAGAGAGAGAGAGAGAGAGAGAGAGAGATAGAGAGGGAAGAGAGGGAGAGAGAGAGATAGATAGAGATATATACATACATACATACACATACAGATTGATATAGAGATAGATATAGATAGATATAGAGATGGATAGATAGATAGATAGCTAGATAGATAGAGTCTCTGGAGTTAGACAATAGCTGTTTGTTCCAAAATCCGCTATAATTTCCTTCCATTTAAGAATATGGAAGGGGGATGTTTCCATTGGATATAATTCAGTTCACCATTGGGAAATGCCTCAGTATCTAGCCCAATCCTGCTTGTAAAAGTTAAAGAATCATCTGAGAGCTGTAAATAATCAAAAAAGTCAATAAAGAAACTAGTTAAGCTGGATGAGGGTGGAGAAAACAGGCAACTGAGGGAAGGGACAGGGGAGAAAGACAAGGTAAAGGGCATTTAAAGGATTTTATTGTGCCTTCTTCCAAATCAATGAGACTTAAGATAAAATGGATACCGTAATTATGTTTTCCTCATTAAAGATGGTAATAGGAAGTCTCAATTAATTTGGACAAATGGATCCTGAATTCCACACACGACTTTCCCCCTTTTTAAAATAGGTTGCATAGCTGCTATTTTATCTCAGGGGATTCATTAGGCTAGGGGGTCTGCAAACTTGGCAACTTGTGGGCTCAAATTCCCAGAATTCCTCAGGCAGCCATGCAGAGTGGGGGATTCTGGGTGTTGAAATCCATAAGTCTTAAGCTGCCATGTTTGGAGACTTCTGCATTAGACAATAGTTAAGAAAGGTCAAAAGAAAACTGGGGATGCATGATTTGAAACATTAACAAGATTTTTTTTTTTTAATGAAACTTGTGTGAGCTTTCTGTTCATTGCATAAGAATACCGTTGTTTTAAATAAGACTGCAACAAGAAATAACAGTAATAATAATTCTCATATCAGACCATTAGACAGGACCAGTGTTATTCTCTTTAATATTATAAACACAAAGAAAATTCTGCCCAAACCTACAATATTTAAACATTTGTACAGTTTTTTTTTTTAAAAAAAGAATATTACAACTTTTAAAAGAAAATATAACATTTTTATATGACAAAAAATACATGCATCTTTAAATTTAAATTAAATTGCAAAATCAAAGTAACTGAAATAACACTTTTTGCTTAAACAGAGATAACTTTATTTAGTGAAGTGACTTTTCAAAGCCCGGAGAAAGCTCTGAGAATAACATCTTTTAGAGTTTGCGTAGCTAGATCACATACCTTCAGGAAAACAGTTCAAAGTAAAACCATATTGCACCAAAACCACCTTTTACATAAGTCGGTTACACAGTTTTTAACGGGACATATTCTTGATAGCTATTGTGTATAGGCATTAACAACAGGCAGTGAGTAGAGTTGAACCTACTACTTTAAACCAGTAGCTTTACCTAGGCATTGGATCAGGATAACACAGATGTCCGTGTTTAGAAATCGCTCTGTCAATTCATCTTATTCTTAGTCAAACTCAAAGGTGAACAAAATGTGAGTTGAATCAATTCTGGGCAAAAGCTGTGCAATAAAGATTTCCTATAGAGTTGCATATTTTCATCTTTTTGTGTGAGGATACATGAGAAATGCTCTGTGGGATAACAGTGTTTAAATTCTGCTGCAATGTATTTCAATAGTAAATTCTGCAAATGAGCTAACATCATGCCACAATTCAAAGGATATCTAATATAGATGAAGAATTTAACAACTGAACAAGATTTGTACTGGGGTCCCAGTGTCCAAACCTAAAGGCTGGAAGAAGGAAGAAGAGCCACTCAAAATAGCTTAAACAAGATGTCCCAATTCTCACAGAAGGGTTTAATGATTTTGAAAAACCATTACAACTTAAAATGGGAGGGTAAAACTGCCAAATGAGTTTGTCCGACTAGTTCTTGGGCAAAACAGACCAATCCAAATTTAAAGAGGGGAATGAGCACTTAGATTTCAGGAACTGATCACCTGTATATGCTTTCTAACATTTATATGCATCTATGATTGGAAGGAACACACGATCCCCCTAAAATATAAAGACAATATATAACTTTCATAAATAAAATACAATAAGAGGGAAAAACACTTAAAACAGTGTCACAATATAAGAAAAAAAATTCTTGATAAGATTCTGTTAAGGAAGAGGCTGACATTTCTTCACCTTCAAATAATAATAATATCATCATCTCTTATGTTACTTATCTGGGCTTTTCTGGATCAAATGGGCTGAGTAAAGATGGAACTGACAGAAGCAATTTGCTGCCAAAAAGTGTTTTGGCAATCTGGCTGGCCAAAAAGACTTCTCCTTTTATCACAACCAGCAGAGATGTTGGTCCCACCCTCACGGTTGTGACCCCATTTCATAGAACATTGAAAAAGTAATTTCTAAAACCTTTCCAAATTAATTGTATAAGCAATCCTTCTCTGTAAGTTTCAATGTAAAGCAAACAGCATTTTACACCAAAACCCTATCTTGCATAGCAACCCATACCCACACAGCAAGTTCTCATAAGGGAGTCACATTTATAAAATTATATAATACACATCATATAAAATAATCACACGCTATATATACACACGGCGCTTGATATCTGCTGCAATAGCTATAAAAAATATAGAGTCCATTTTTAATCACACACACACACACACACACACACATTATTCAGTGTGGCCAATGGTACCACTGGGCACCACTTTTTGTCTTCTAGAACAGATTTTTACTTTTATTATGGCATTATTACTCTTGGAAACAACCCTTCTCCTCTGGGTTTATTTTTCAATCCTTGCTCCAATTATAAAATCAATCCTTATTGCTTGGGCCAACTGCACTTTTAGAACTTGGGGTCTCTGATTATTAGATATTTCACATTGTATATGTACTGGTTAAGATTGAAAGGGGAAGAGGAATTACGCAGCTATTCTCCTGATACACACATCATTTTTTTGTACAAATCAAGGACAAATTGAACTTTATCATTTAATAGCACTGGATGCCTTTGGGTAAAGCAGCAATTCTGTATTACCAAAGGAAACAGGATTAGTATTTCTGATCTGGCATTCCAACTTTCCAAGTTGTGTAAAGGTTGGGATGAAATTCTAGTGAAGAGCAACATGTAGAAGTTAATGTGCTCTTAGCATTTATTTAGAAAATGCCATGAAATGCAATTACTGATTACTACAGATGGAAATCCTCCCCGACTTGCAATCAGTTAGGCTAATTAAGCAACCTTAAAGCAAGAGAAACGCTTTGTTTCCTTTCAAGAAAGAAAGAGGGGGTATTTTCAATTGAGCACATTTCTGCCAATTTCCTTATATCATATTGTATGCCAAGTTCTTCTTTACCTCTTCTTCCCCTACCTTATGTTTTGCACAATGTACTACTATGTCGTGAGAAAAAAGTAACACGATACATAACAAGTGAACAGTATTGTATGTGAGACACACCAAGAGAACACCAAAAGAATAAATTTTAAAACATTTAGAATAAAAACAAAGGACAATGCTACAGAATAGTCACATTCAAGTGTTCCCTTATTGTTGATTAGGTGGCTAGAAAGGCTACCACGATTTTTGTTGTTGTTGTGACAATATCACAAGGCCTGCCTTGTTCCTCTTGCTATCATCAAACCAGCCTAAGAAGAACTGTATACTTTTAAATACATTCACTTACATATGCCTAACTGCCAATCAGCAAGACTTTGCTGGAAAGACTGAGAATCATTCAACATCAAATGAATCAAAAAGTCCAGATTAATATGCCTTCAGAAAGTTATCATGATTCCATTAATAGCTGGTAATTTTTGAGACAGGCTGGAATTCTTCTATCTGATTCATACCACTTAGCTATATAATCATAAGCTGCAGTCCAACCTGGGCCTGAGGTTCTCTCAGGTGTATATTTGCTAAAACCTTTACATCAAACTGCAATGGTAATTTTCCAATGATCACTGTCCAAGGAAGACATCATCTATAACCGTGTTTCTCAACCTTGGCATGTTGAAGATGTGTAGACTTCAGCTCCCAGGATTCCCCAGCCAAGTTCTTCAAGGTGCCAAGGTTGCAGAAACACTGGTCTAATAGTATCATTGATCGTCACAATGATTTCATTCGGGGAGGTTGGTTTCTTGGGGGATAAATAATAAACAACAGCAAAAGGGCGTTTTAAAACATACATTCATAGGACACTGCATCTCAAAATGAAAAATAAATAGTGATTCTAATAATTAATATTTTTGTTGTCCGTCCCTTCCAGCAATTCTGCTGTGCAGTTACTGGCTTTACTGGAGTGTCGAGGAAGGCCGTCTCTTTAAGTCTCTTGTATCTGGAGCTGTTGATGTCCCCCCAAACTGTCCAAGGTAACACCCCCATTTGAAATCACTGCGGCCTTTTCATGACAGTGTTTTGAAATCGGCCGATGAAAAAGGGGGCTCCAGTTCAAGGTGGCATCAGATGTCTCCAGATGTGCACTGTGTTCTGCAAAGGGAAACAATGGTCAGCATCTGTTTGTCAGCTACCTGAGCAACCTCAACTATTCAAAAGATTTATGCAAGTCCGAACTGGCTGCCATTTACTGAATGTCACTATTTGGCCTCACACTAAGGCCATTTTGTGCAGCATCTGGATAAGGATCCAACCCAATTAATTATAGCTGTTGAAAGGCGGAAGAACAGCTAAAGATATCCTTAAAATATATTTAAAAAAAAATATCAGGTCCATGGTTAGAACCAATCAATCAATCCTCACAGCCTAATTGAAGGAGAAAAGCAGAGGAAATTCTGCTCCTAATTTTGCAAGGCATCCTGAAAAGTAGCTGAGCATTAGGTAAGCCGAGACAGAACCACAAAATGTATTTATTTGCCCTTACATTAATTCTGATTTCGCTGGGGATTAATTAATATATTTTAGTTATGAAAAATACCAATTACTGTACCCGTTTGGGCAGAGGTTAAGGCATCAGACTAGAAATTGGGAGACCATGAGTTCTAGTCTTACCACAGGCACAAAGCCAGCTGGGTGACTGTGGGCCAGTCACTTTCTGTCAGCCCGAGGAAGGAGGCAACGGCAAATCATTTCTGAAAAACTTGCCAGGAAAAATGTTGGGAACTTGGCCAGGCAGTGTCCATGAATCAGACACAATTGAATGGGAGAGAAAAAAAATATGTACAAATGATCTAAGAGATAAGAACTGAAGAAGCTTCTTGGATGAGAAGTGAAACATCTTCAAGGGAAAACAAAGAAAGTCCAGCTGCCTTTTGAAAAAAGCACTTTTGGGACAACCGTGACCTGGATGACTGAGAATCTCCGTAGACATTAAGAAAGAAGCATGTTTTTCCATTTTTCTGACATACCTGATGTACAATTCATATTGAGTGGGCTCACATTCTCTTGGGCACAAGAGTCCTGATGTGATGGCGATTCTGCCTTCTCCTTATCATTTTCCTCAGTCTCAATGCTGCATCCAGGGACTGTGGAGGCCAAGCACATGGCCACAATCATGTGATTTAATGGTTTCATTTCTAGACTGTCTTGCTGATAAGGTGCCATCATGGGAATCACTGGAACAGAACTGTTGCCAAAATTGCCACTGGTTTTAGTGAAACACCTACAAATATTTAGGCCAAGACAAGAGAAAGAACGTAGATCAGAATGCACATCATGTTTCACTGACCAATATAGTCTTTATTTCTTCAAAGTATTTCTATGTCTGCCTCTGCAATGAATAGTGAATCTGTAGTAAGTTACCAAATGTCAAAATTAATAATATAATGCATTCAACCCGCAACTAAAATATGTATACGGCTAGCAAAAGCTTTATCTTATTTCAATTATCTGAATTAGATGCTGTTTAGGATATGAATGAGTAACATTAAAAATCTGAAAATTGGTTTAGCAGCACAAGCATGTGCAAAATACTTATTATTACAATTATTAATATACATAATAGAAGAAAAGATTCTTTATTGGCCAAGTGGGATTGGGCACACAAGGAATTTGTGTGTCTAATAACAAGTACTATTTCATACTTCTTTTCAAGAGCTTATCTTGATAATTTTTATTGGGGTAACTTGGGCAATATAACAAGGGATTTGATTGTTTGCTATGTTTGCCAGTTTGCTCTCCAAATTGGAAAATCTGCTGTTGACAGAATGATTTCATTCATGATGACATTCTTCTCCACTGTAATCCTAGAAAGTGAGAACATGCTTTCTGATTCTTCCCAAGAAAGAGACTCTGATTATTCTCTCTTGTTCTGGATTGTAAACGGCTAGTCAAGCAGAGAAGGAAGTCAGTTTCTTATAGCTGAAGTTACTCAGCTTTTGAACAAAAGAAAACAATAAAAAAAGGCAACTTAACAACCAAAATCCTTCGTAGGCAAGCTAGCTCTAATCCAAAGTTTTGGGAAGCTGCCAGTACTTTAAACATTTGCAGGTTGATCATCACTTCCACAGATATGAAGGCAGTTATCAAGTTGTTTTCTCAACATTCACAGTAAATGCTAACAAGCACTTTACTTTATTATTGGTGATTAAACATAAGTTTAGTGAAAAACCACATCACAGCTACATCTATTTAGGGAAGATGTCGGAACTGTTGCATAAAGCACAAGGGCCAGAAAGAATAAGTATCTTAAATGATTATATAAGTAAATGCTGGATCTAACAAAATAATCTGGAATGATCATTCTGGATTTTGTATTTTATCTTTACACAAAATATGAAGCCATATTCTTCCTACAGATTCGTTTGTTGTAAAAATGCTAGACAGCAGCTCACAGATTATTTCCAGGCTTTCAAATAGAAGCCACTTAACAACACATTCCCATTTGTCTTTAAAAAGTGGATGAATTCTGATTTATTCAAGATGCTTGCTACCATATTTAGTAGGTGAGAAAGACCAACGGACTAGATAAAAGAGGGAGAAACTCAGGGAGAATGTAAAGTGAGGAGTATGGGTACTAACTCATGCAAAGACTATGTCTATAGGGGGCAAAATGCAGCACAATTTAAACTATTTGTTACAATTGTTTGCTTACATTCACCGTGAGTTTTCTTTTAAAGCAGGGGTGTCCAACCTTGGCAAATTTAAGACTTGTGGACATCAACTCCCAGAATTCCCCAACCATTGTACCAAAAATTCTCTTAGTTTTCCATTTTAATGTTAAGTATAAACAAATACACACATAGTGGAACTCACTTAAGATGCAACATGTAGAATTTTGAGTATTTTATGCAGTATTGCAAGAACCAAAAAAAAAATCTGACTTTTGGTTGCCAAGCATTTTTATTTTTTTCTACCCAGTGAGCTCTATAGCTAAGAATTAAATTGAACCTGAACCATAATCCAATACCTTACATTTTGCACCATATAAAATCCTTGAGTTTGATTTTATTGGAAAAGTGACAATGCAACTCCCTGTCTGTGCCTGGTGTGCTAGGTGCTCTGGGACCGCAGCAAACATTTAAATAAAAGTAAAATTTGTAACACAGGCAATAAGCAGAAGTCGCACAATCCCAAGATTGTTATTATATGGGTTTTCAATGCAGAAAAACCAGGGTGCCTTGTGAAATATTAAGAAAAAAAGAAACAACTACTGACAGAAAGCTGCTATTTAATTTTATAGTCCATCAATCCATTCTAGGTTATGAGCTTAGTTAAACTGAAGCAAAAGAGAGGCTCCTATGTAAAATGTTAATTTTTGCTTGTTTTTCATGGAGGAGGGAAAAAAATGGCTCAACTCTGCTGTAAACATGCGTTAAAGTATTTGCATAAAGTTTTTTTTCCCTTACTGCATGAGTCACTAAGCTTAAAATATACAGCCAACACAAGGCACACATTTTATAATCTACAAAGCGGAACTATTATTCCACATTTATTTTGAACAGGATGGCTAGTAAAATAGTGGTGTTGAACCACAAATATTGAGTTTATTTGGTTTAAGGGCCTGCAAGGGACAGCCATGCACTACACGAGACCAAAACGCTGCTCCTGGGAATTCTTTATGGTTTCTGAGACAGTTCATAGCTTCAAGGCTGGCCATTGTGGTTAAAACCTGCTACTGGGAAATTGGAAAAACGGGTGGGACCTTAAGCCCTAAGGTCACCTATCCTAAACGGAATAAGATTTCTTCATGCAGGGCAAGCTTTCCATGAAGCAATTTCTGGCCCATCAACAGAACATTTGCAGAAGGGATGGAAAAGCTGAAGCCTTCAGCCTGTTTGCTCAGGCCCTTGTTATATAATCTTGTTGCTGAAGGAGAGCAAAAGGACTTGGCAGCTTTCAGAAAAGAGTGAAATTGGGACAACCACCGTGGATAATATTATATCTAGCCTAACCACTTGCTCAAGAACCAGTCTGAAGTAAGGCTGAATACTATTTTTAGGCTTTCTTGCAATTCAAGACATCTAAATTAGATCCAAGAGTCTTTTCCTCTCAGAGCGAAAACTGCCTGCTTCTATCAAGCCATTTCCATTTCAATATTGCAAGGAATGTGACAGATTGCGCTGTTTCCTATATTAAGAAATGGCTAATTACATGAAGAAATGTGCCCACTAATTTACAAAGCCAAAGTTTGGTTGAATCTTGTACTTCAGCCCAGATTTGGAGTCAGATGGCATCAAAATTGAACAAATAAAATAGCTGAAGCAAATCCTGCAGTTGATAAATGTCTGTGTAGCACAAAACTGCCCTCATTAAGTTATAATTGACTAAAACTGGCTATGAACTTAAAACGGAAAGAATTTAAATACTTTGAGGCAGGAAGGTCTTTGGGAAGCCAGTTTCTAGATCACACAGTGTTTTCTACATGTAAATCTGGAAGAGTAATAATGCAAATATCAAGATTCTCTTGCTAGACACATAGTTGGGATCACTAATCTGTGCAGGCTTCAAATTCAGAGATCCAAAGATCTCTTTAGGTTGATTACCTGTTATTATTCCAGCAGTTCCTGCAGTTGGCATACTCTGAAGGATCAGTCTGAGGGACTGATGTATATACGTCACCACCCTGGATGATGGGGGAATGGAAATATTTGAAAATTAAAATAAGGAATCACAAATGAGTCTGTAAGTGAAAATTAAACAAGCAGGCACAGTATATATTCCATGACATTCATAGGAATGAGCAATTATGGTAGCTTTACAACCTGTGGACTACAACTCCCAGAATTCCTGAGCCAGCATGGTCATAAACTTGCAAGAGTTGCCCATGCTTGTGCTATAGGGAAGCAAAGCAAAGCGAAATGTTATGGTTTAGACATGTACATCATCATCATTTCCTTGGCCTTATTTTCAGTTTGAACCACCCAAGTTTAATTTGAAGAAAGAAGTGAAAAATGCTACTGATGACAGAAATGAAGGGAATTTTTCTTTACTGGAAATTACTGTCTGTTGGTGGAGACAGGATGTTGCTTTGTGTGACTGATGAAATATAATCAATGTCCCAGTTTCTTCCAATTATTCCAATTAGATCAGCTTGCCTGACTAAACTCTGGGTTTGAAATTTGCTGTTATTTTTACAGATGCATTAATTTGTCAGCCAAAAGGGATGAAGAAAGAAGGCAAGGGGATTTCTGAGCTCTTGGTTTTGGCTGTACAATCTTTGCAAATAAAAAACAGCATTAATAACACATAACTCATTGCTAAATAATATGTACATGGGAGATTTGAGAAATACTTGCAGATACGACAAAATAAGTAGTAATATGAATCTACAATTTTAAATACTAAGATCCCTTAGTGGAAGATAAAATTCAAGACAACTGTTCCCAAGTTGGTGCATGCATATAGGATAAAATAATTAAACTTTGGGGAGAGGGGGGAAGGGGGGGAGAAACAGGATAACTTTTTCTCATCTATGAATCTTGGGAACTAATTCTGTGAAGAGGCTACAACACCTTATTTGAAAATGTTGCCATCTATGCACAACTATTTTCAATCCCGTAACATTTATTTAATGTTTGTGAAGGGAGTTTTTTTTAGAACAAAGAGCAAAACCAATGTTTTAATGTAGATTCTTCCTTTTTATTCAGAGCATTAGAGACACTTTTCCAAAGAAAAGCAGGATATGAAGTGACTAAAGTTCAGTAAGTGATGAATAGCCACAGCAAGTGGTTTTAAAACTCTCAAGGATATTAACCAATATAAGCACTGGAATCTCTGAAATAATTACACACTGAATGATGAAGGATTTCCTACTTGAGTGAAATCGTTACTTGAGGATAAATTTAAATGTGAGAATTAGGCTTTTGGGGAGCATCTAAAGGGAGAATCTTTAACACCTGTTTTAAGTTTATGTCCTCAGCTCACCCACCCAGCCGCCTAGGCTCTAATTTAATTCCACAGCCCGCCCTCCTCTATGTGCTTACATTTAAATATTCCTAAAATCAATGTTTGGATTAGCCTTTAAATGGGTCTTAAGGATCTAAGAAGTCCACAACAAGGAAACATGAAGACTTAAAAGGTTATCTGAATGGCAATTCTTGTACTTCTAGCAATCTGTTATTCCATGAAATGAAGTGTTTATGTTCAATTACCAGAGCAAACAATTGCACTCTCACCCTCCCACTCAAAGCAGATGATGTTACTTAATTTCTGAACACATTCCTGGTTTCCCATAAAACATTCAAACCGTTTTGTGTAGGACCTCTAACCCAGCGGCTCCTCCTGAGTTGTTGCTACTCAAGCAGCATGGAACAATTATCAACCTGCATTCTTCACTCCTCAAACCTTAAAACTCTATCTGAACTGTCTTCAGCTCAGCATGAGTAAGGAAGCCGCTATTTAAAGTAGGCTGCACAATTTAAAAAAAAGCAAACAAACAGCCCAAGAATTGTGTTTTTCAAAACAGGCGTGAATAGAATAGTTCATTCTTAAAAAGGAAATACTTAAAAAGAAAGCAGATATTATGGTGTGGCTGAGCAAGAACCAAAAAAAAAAAAAAAAAAGGAATTCTTCGGTTTATGAGCTCCAGGTTTTGGCACACTGAAATGTAATTAAGGGTACCTACTTAAAATTAGATCTGAAGTACAGCTTAGTCACAAAAGGACTTGGCACACGTCAAATCTATGCATATATATTTTTTAAAGTCAATCTCTTGTCTGCTAGGAATACCCTAATCTCACATTATCAAAATTTCAACATAAGAGTTTGGATGGATATTCAAAGGGCATCCCCCCCCCTTTTTAACATTGTTCCTGCATCTGTAGGGTCTGGGTTTTCCCCCCAGATAAACTCAGTGTTGATCAATTGGCTGTGACAGGAACTGTTGTCTGAGCCAGATGTTGTGGGCTGAGACAGCATGACTGGCCCAAAGATTCCCAATCAGCTTTCATGCCTAAAATGGGACTAGAACTGGTTTCTAGATTAGAACTGGCTTTCTCCAAAGGCAAATGTCCTTACTATTATGAAATAAAAGCTCAGGTATGGAAATGGGCAGTTAATGTATCAGGATTATATGAATGGTAGTTTTCAAGAATACAAAAAGCTGTATCCAACATTATTCAAAATTGATTTCTGTTCCCATGATTAAAATTACTTTTTCCTTCCACTCTGTCCTCATTAAATCTGTTGGGGGGGGGGAGATCCCTTAATATTGGGAAAGGAGAGATTTGATCTGCTAGTAATGTGTACTCTTCTGGCAAAAAGACATTGCAGGATACAATTTAAAAAAAATCATGGAAATTTAATACAAATTACCTCTAAGTAAGGTAAAGGTTCCCATCGCACATATGTGCTAGTCGTTCCCGACTCTAGGGGGCGGGGCTCATCTCCATTTCAAAGCCGAAGAGCCAGCGCTTTCCAAAGACATCTCTGAGATCATGTGGCCGGCATGACTAATAGCAATAGCAATAGCAGTAGACTTATATACCGCTTCATAGGGCTTTCAGCCCTCTCTAAGCGGTTTACAGAGAGTCAGCATATTGCCCCCAACAATCCGGGTCCTCATTTTACCCACCTCGGAAGGATGGAAGGCTGAGTCAACCCTGAGCCGGTGAGATTTGAACCGCTGAACTGCTGATCTAGCACTAGCCTGCAGTGCTGCATTTAACCACTGCGCCACCTCGGCTCTTCGACTAAACGGTGAAGGCGCACGGAACACTGTTACCTTCTCATCCAAGTGGTCCCTATTTTTCTACTTGAATTTTTACATGCTTTCGAACTGCTATGTTGGCAGAAACTGGGACAAATAACAGGAGCTCACTCCGTTATGTGGCACTAGGGATTTGAGCCACCGAACTGCCAACATTTCTGATCGACAAGCTCAACGTCTTAACCACTGAGCCACCGTGTCCCCACCAAATTACCTCTAACTATGTGCATATTCACCATTTGATAAAATAGCATCATGTGACTATAACAATATTTTATTGCATTTTTATGGTTTAAAACTTTTCAAACCTAGTCCATCTGAAGCATTAGTTCCTGAACTGAACCTGAATTTGATTGAATCAGCTTCACAAATTTATATAAAAAGTCCTTATTCTTTAATGTACTTTTTATTTATTTACAGAAATCGAAAGTTTAAACGAAATCATGCATCTTTGCCTGATAACAGAACCTCTCAGTAACCACAGGAATGACAAAACCTTTGTTTGTTTCATTTCAGCAACATGTTTCCATTAGAAAACTCTTGACTGCTACAAATTCAGTAACTTAGGGTCTATATAAAAACGAGCGAATGGGAGGAAGATGTGGCCTATTAGTAAATGAAAGTATTCAGGTTTCCAAATATTACATTAACAAAGATGGCTTTTAAAGTATCAGTAGGTGCATATTTATTGCTCTCATGATGAAGTCTTTATTTTGGTGACTTTAGCATACTTTAATAGGTGTCCAGTAATATGATCTTCAAGAACAAGATGAAAATGATGTGACATTTGCAACATCTTGCTTTCAAGTAGGGTAATGTTCGTAACAACCAAAGCTACAAGAGTTTGACCGATAAAGCATCGAGCTTACTTACATTTCCTATGTGATGGGTGTGTTCATATTCTACGTGGGTTCTGGAAAGGGAGTTAGAATGTCCTGGATAAACCCCAGTTCCTCCATTGATGGCACCATTCATGAGCCCATTCATTCCATTAGCAACCTTATGATGGAGGTGGAGGCATCCATTATTATGTTTTCCATTACTGATAAAGTTTCCATGCACGCCACCATTAATGCGGCTTGTGCCTGGTAGTGTTGTATACTGAACCATCTGTCCATTGATATCTGTACCTTGGTAGAGATAGCCGGGAGGGTCATACTCTATAGAAACAAGGAAGAAAAAAAATCATTTAGAAATTGCAATAAAACTTTGATGTACTGCACGTAGATGAAGATGTAGACCTATTTTCCCCTGCATTTATACACCATGTCAATTAACAGTTTGAGTCTATAGCAGGGGTGTCAAAACTCAAGGCCCGGGGGCTGGATCAGGCCTGCAAGGTGTTTAGATCTGGCCCACAGGACTGCCCTGGAAACAGTGGACCAGCTCACGGTGCCTCTGCCAGTGAAAACGGAGCTCAGGAGGGCCATGTGTGGCCCTCCCAAGCTCTGTTTTCGCTGGCTGTGGGTTGTAGGAGGCCGTGGCAGCCGAAAATGGAGCATGGGAGCCTGTTTTCACTGGCAGAGCGCTTGGGCCACCACAGGCATCCCCGACATGAGTGCCGACAAGCTGGCCAACCCACCCCCCCAACCCCCGGCCAAACACAACCCTGATGCAATCCTCAATGAAATAGAGTTTGACACTCCTGGTCTATAGCAAATCTTACAATAGGAAAAATCTTCCTAAATATAATTTAAAACAAATAGCATAGTTGGCTTCACTTAAAAATAAAAATGAATCTCTGCAAGACTTAATCCCCATTAGCCAAATCAGAAAGGCATGGGGACAGAGTAAGCATTAAATTTCATTGCATATTTACAAATGTTTTGTCTTTACTTATATTCACATTTAAGAGGAAATCATGATAAAAATACATAGCAATACTTATGGATTACAGAGTTTCATGAATTTAGCACTCAAGGTCATTGTGACTCAATCAATCGTACTTTATCATGGCCAGGGCCAGGAATATTAAACAGAAGTAAAAATCAAAATAAAATGATGAAATAGTAAAAACACTAATAAAGTTGGTTAAATAAAATAAAATATTGGATGAATGAATTCCCACAGCGCTAACTCATTTCTCATCTTTCCTACTTCTCTTCTCCTATTGGTTGCTGATGATTTATCAATTGTTTTGTAACTTATGTTTAATGGTTGTAACTATGATCTGTGACCAATTAATAAAGCAGGGCTGCATGAAAAGAAACATACTTTGCAAGGCATTTTGCTGACGGTTCTTCCATAAACACATGGCAATAAATACAATCACAATGAAAACCATCACTCCAAGGACACAGGCGACAATGAGATACAACATGTTGCTACTCCGGACTGAACCATTTGATTGACCTGCATTGCTCCCAATTCCACGGTCAGGGAAATTAGGTGGTGTGCTGAGGTCTTTTACTGGGTATTCAGATGCTCCAGGTGACCGTTTCACTAATAGGAATGAAAGCAATAAAGGTTGAATGAAAAAATAAATAAATGGTAAATTCATGCAACTGTTATTCTGACCTTTGTCAAAACTTCAGCAACGGCTGAAAATGCTTTAAAATTATTAAATCCATTAGTTAGAGTACTATTAAAATTAGATGCATTTGTTTCGGCATACAGTAAATAATTTCAATCACAAAAGAATGAAAAAAAACAGGAGGAGGGAAGGTAAAGATTGCCATATTATTCTACTTGCCTTCAGCTTAGAGATCACTGTTTCAATTTAGAAAGGCATAATAGAATATATGCTAGTTAGACAATGTTTCTCCCCTTTTGATAAACATCTGCTTTTAAGACTGACCAAGTTTGCTTATTAATAAGCTGATTTATGATCAGAAGCAACAATGATGGATGACGTCACCTAGTTTGGTAATGAAACGTCTGCAAGAAAATCACCAAACTCAAAGAGCACCAAAGAGCCCACAATTGTTTCTTACCTTTGGTTTCACATATCATTACATTGCTGTAGTCACTTTCTCCTCCTTCATTGTAGCACTGCATTTTAATATCGTACGATGTTTCAGGTTGTAGATGGCTTATCAAATGCCATAGTTTTGCACCTGGAGGAAAAAAGGAGCAAAGAGAAATGCTATTTAATAGAACTGTATTCTTTCAAATGAAATGCATTATTAAAAAAAAGGAACAGATAATCTTATAAGAGACAAAAGTTAAGTCTATGAAACTCTGCGTTTGTAGAGTATGTACAACAAAAAACCCACAATTAATTCCAAAATTAAATCATTGACAAATCTGATAAATTGTTTTTATACGGTCAGGCTTAGGCAAGTTTAGGCAAAGTGGTATATTCTGTGTCAGCCTTTTCTAACCTGTTGCTCTCTAAAAGAATGAGTACAAAAATTTAATACCATATTTTTGGAGTATAAGACGCATCGGAGTATAAGATGCACCAAGATTTTGAAAAGGTAAATTAAAAAAAAAAGTTTTTGCACTCTGTAGACCTCCCAAACCTCTGCACACCTCATTTTTTTGTGAAAAACGGGGCATGCAGAGAGCTTGAGAGGCCTGCAAATTGCTCCTGGGGGCTGGGGAGGACAAACACGAGAAAAAAAACAGCCCATTTTTCTCTTTTTTGCCCTCCCCAGCTCCCAGGAGCACTTTGCAGGCCTTCCAAACCTTCTGCACCTCCATTTTTGTGAAGGGAGCGGGGTTTCAGGCGGCCAAAAATGCTGTATTCAGTGTATAAGATGCACCTAGGTTTTCACCCTCTTTTTTGAGGGGAAAAGAAGCGTCTTATACTCCGAAAAATACAGTATATCCAATGGGTTATTACTGTAGTCTTAATAAGAAAATAATTATACAAGGATAATATTTACATCTCATTTAACCAGGCCTCCATGCATTAATACACAAAACAAAGGATCTTACCTTCTACCACATCTCGCTTGTAATCACTATCATTGTCACTATCTGTTGGGCGATAGTAAATGTAAAATCCTTGGATAGGCGTGTTGTTGTTACTTGAAGTAATATACTAAAACAGAAATGTTTAAACATGTGAGAATTCAGAACATTCAATAAGGAATAAAGATGCAGAGAAGATAGATTGAATGACACTGTTAAATTAAACTGCAAAAAAAAACCCCCACCAATTTATGCAGAAAAAGAATTCATTTTCTAGTGCATTTCTATCTTCAGTTTTAAAAATTAACTTACATATTCAATCATTAAAAACGGAAACAACTAGAATTAGAACCTAAGATCTAAAAAATTAATATATCAGCATTTAATATGCCATTTTCATTTGAATATTCTATTATATTTTCATCACTCACATTTACTTTTTATACTGCATTAAACAATAAACAATATAAACTATCAAAATGGAAAATGACCGTATGCAAACCACAGCTGGTTTAGGATGTTAAATATTCAAAGTTCTTTAGATAGCATTATCTATACCTAACAATCTAACACAGAACTTTGTTCTATGAGTTAGCGAGCAAACTGCTTTACTGCACACACGTCTTTTAAAAAACATAAAATGTTATTTCCAGAAGAAGAACTGGATACTTACAGTCCACTTTAACATGATCTGGGTGTCACTGACTGCTTCAGTATAAGCAATGTGAGGTCCTGCGATGGGGCGGTTGGAATATCGATTGGTAAAGCCAGCCACATTATAGGGCCGAGAGGGAGAACTTCGAGGGCTTTCCCCATAATTATTAACAGCAATTACACGGAACTTATATGCAGTTCCTGTCAAGAAAAGAGAGAGGGAGAGAGAGAATGAGATGAAATAAATATCATTCTGGGGAGAGACAAATGGCCAACATTAGGACAAGACATGCGTATAAATACCTGGATCCAAACTGTCAACCTCCACTGAAAGTTTAGATGGAGAGATATTATCTGCTGCAATTAGCCATTCATTATTTCTGTTAACACGTTTATATTCTACTTTAAAGGCAGTGATGGGTGATCCACCATTTGCCCGTGGGATCCAAGTGACATAAACAGAGGTTTCTGATGCTGTGGAAATAGTAGGCCGATCCGGTGCCTCGGGAACTAGAAAAGAAAATTACACGAATCTTCATATAAAATTGTGTACAAAAAACACAATTGATTTTTATATCTGTAGGCTGTTTGTCAGTCAAATTAAAAAGATATACCCAATGTTTAAAGGGCATATGGAATAGACTTGAAGGACAGAAGAAGGTAACAATCAGAGAAGCAGAGAAGCTCATTTCAAGAAGCCCACCTTTAGTTCACACTAACATAAAAGGAGATAGGGAAGTGCATTCAGAGTCACAACATTCTTTTACTACAGCTGCTGCAAAAAAAGTATTTCTGACCAATATGGCATGGGTTTCTCAGTCTGGTCTACACAAGGTAACTTAAGATTTAATTCTAGAAAATTCTTCCTGAAATGCAACTTTTTTCCAGTTTCAAAGACAGAATCAAAGCTACTTATGGAATCAACCAAACAAGCAAAAAGTTGTACCGGCTCTACAATTTATTGACAATCCTATGCAACAATAGTGAGTTACTCCAGAACATATGGATCCTGCATCATTAGCACACCAAAGAGAATTGCATAATTTACAGTAATTCACAACCGTGGAAATTGACAGAGAAACCAGTTAATACCAAAATGAGTTCAGCTTATTTTTTAAAAAAGCTAAATAGTTTTTGCATGATAGTGAGTCTAAAACATAAAGTGAAATTCATAGATTCATGAAAACTTTATACTATCTCTGTTAAGTATTAGCAACTTAGGTAGCTTGATGCAGTGGTTAAGGCACCAGGATGGAAACTAGGAGATTATAAATTCTAGTCCAGTGTAAACATGAATCCATCTGAATGATCTTGGGCCAGTCACTCTTGTTTAACACTAGGAAAAAGACAATGGCAAACCACTTTTGGAAAATCTTGCCAAGAAAACTGAAGGGTCTAGCCCAGGTGGTCCACAGGAGTCAAAAACTGACTCAAAAGCACCCTTCCCACACCAAAAAGCTAGGATTCAAAACCATGCAGATTACATTAATACTTACTGAACTCACTTGAAGTTAGATAGCAATGGAAATAGAAAAAGGGAGAAAAGGAATGTTAGGAAGTCTGATTACAATCATTATCTGAGATATTATCCCGATTGTTTTGTATGTTTTATATCAAGTTATACAAGATACACCATGAAGAAAGGAAAATATTTAATTGGAAAAAGAAAGGTAGAGTGTAACACTAAAAATGTATATTTTTAAGATGTTACCAACTTTGTATGTTGACTCAAATAGTTCAAAATGGTCTTTATTTTTTTAACAGAATGGATATTATATTCAAGATATGAAACCCAACTGGATAGTTTGTTGAAGGTTTTTGGACATTTTAATGATACAAGCTATGGTTTTATTATATTGACCAGAGTCATAACAAATTGGAATCACCCATAAATCTCATAAATTATAAAATCTGCACATTTTTGCAATATAACCAGAGTGACAGAACATGCCCTATATTAGCATTTATTTTAGTAACAGAAAACATTTAACCAGTGTTAAAAATCTAACTAAGCATAAATTCCTTTAATTCAAACACTTTGGCATATAATCTAAAGCTGTTTCATAAAACAAATGACATGTAATACAAGCCCTGATATTATTCAAATCGCAAAAATTTTGAATTAAACATAATTATGCTGGTTCCACAGAACTATGTAATGTTCAGAAGCAGAATGTTGCTTCTTGCTTCAAAAGAATTGATTGCTTCCCCCCCAAAAAAGGCATTTAAACATCTAAAGCTGTCTAAGATCATTAAATTAGATGATCCTCTTATTCTCCTTAGCAGCAGTTTCACAAAACATTGGAGCAGAAACGTTTTCTGGCAATACTGCCTAAAATCATTAACTGCAATATAGGAAGCAGCCTCATACAACTTCAGCCTATTTATCCACCCACCTTATAATGACAAACAGACACTCAGACACACACAGACACACTTTCCAGGTATCAGGCCCTGGTGAATCATATGCTACCTGATCTTTACATAGTCTGCATATCCTATCACTGAACTAAACTAAACTCCAAAGAAGAGTTCAGTGTTTGAAAAAGGTGATCTCTTATTTTCTTTTGAAATGTGTTCTGTTAAACACACAAGTGACCTTGGAAGTGCACCACTAACAGATTTGAAAGGTGGTTAAAGTCCATGTTTCAAAAGTACATTATTTTCAGATGCATTGGTGGGACTTACCACCACTATGTCGAGGCAGATCTGGGAGGACCACGCCAAAATTGTTGGTTGTTCCTTCCTGAATGAGAGGATTTTTAGGAATTGGTTGAGAGGGAGTCTGGGAGGTTTTTGAAGAGGATGACCTTTCTGAGAAAAAAAAAATTGTATTCAGGAAATAATTTAAAACGGCTTCAGGTGTTTTTTGCCTTTTTAGTGTTAGTCCATTACATCTTATTCAGAGGTTGTATTCAGCTGGTTCGGACCGGTTCACTCAAACTGATTTTGGAAATTGAGGGTGGCCCTGCCCACCCGCCCCGGCTCTATGCCATCCTATTTAGGCACATGTTTGAGGCTGGTTGTATGCATGGAAGGTGCACGCACCAGCAAAGCACATGCATGGAAAGCCAGGTGCATGCGTGGAAGGCGCACATGCACCCGTGAAGCGAGCAGGTGTGTGCGCGGTGAGCAGGTTTGAACAAAATGTGAAATCCACCACTGATCTTATTTACATCTTGTTCTATGCAAGCAGGTAACAAAAATGCTAAAAAAAACCATATTTTACTCAGGTTGCTTTGTTTAATTACTGACACTCAAGGAAAGTTCTCACATGAAAATGAGTTAGAAGAGAAGAGACTTTGAGCATCCACAAGTAAACCAATGTGAAATGTCTAAGAAATGCTCTCCCACATATGAAACATCTTTGACAGAGTTGCTCATGGGATGGGGGAATCTGATTCTACCCTGCTTTGGCATTTCCTCTGCTGCTTTGGGAAATGAGAAGGAACTGTTTGTTAGGGGAAACATGTCAGAGGTTTCCAAGTGTGCAAACTTCGGAAAAAAGGTCACCTAAATATATATTTCAGGGAATGATGCGTAGTCTAACAAAAGATTACCTTTGCTTGTGCGAAAAGTAAGCATGGAAGGGTGACCTTCGCCAGCATCATTTTTTGCAACCATCAAGACTTCATATAGACTGGAAGGTTCCAGTTCTGTAAGACTAAGTTCATTTTCACTTCCAGGAACACGAATTGTATACCAATTAGTAATATTGCCATCCAGCTGTAAAAGGAGAATTAAAAAATGATATAAAAATGTAAGTTTACAGGAAGGTAGGTAAACAATTTACTAGTTCTAATGTTGAACTGTATTGTTTATATAGTTGCTATCTAGCTACCAAACTGTATTTAAAAACAGCCCAGGGACGATGAAATGCATAGGACTGCCACAAAAGTTCCTTCACATACTGCAAAAAGGTAAATTTAAATCTTCCTGTAATACAAGGCCCAAAGATGTTCAAAGGCCAACTTTCATTAATTACTATTACTGCCAATGTTTTAAATTGACGTAGAGTAGCATCCTATTTTTTTCCTCTCTCATAGTTAATACCAGGATAGCGTAGCTTTCCAAGTTTTTTTTTAAGCCACAGAAACTAATATTTG
This sequence comes from Thamnophis elegans, assembly GCF_009769535.1. Lineage (NCBI taxonomy): Eukaryota > Metazoa > Chordata > Lepidosauria > Squamata > Natricidae > Thamnophis > Thamnophis elegans. Next base: position 37,088,813 of record NC_045553.1, read on the forward strand.
CTTAGAGCCAGGATAGTCCTACCTTGCGATATTTCACAAAATAAACATTGATTGGCCGACCACCATCCTTTCCAGATCGCCAGACCAGGTTATACTGGTCTGGCTTAAGTGTTTGTGGAGGGCTGAGAATGATGGGAGCTTCAGGTGGGGAAATGCCACTGGATGTTTTTTCTGTAGCGGTTTTGTCAGTAAGAATCTCGGCCGGAGACTTTCGGGGAAGGCCTGTTTCTGAATCAAGATCTCCATCTCCATCGTCATTCTGGGCAATTTCAAAAGGAGGCGTTTCGGTTTTTGTACTGGCTTCATAGGGAACTGCAGAAGGATTTGGAGATTAAAGACAGGTATTGGCTCAAAGTTCTTTACAAATGACACTTCATACTATCACTTCTCCCATCAACCTTTCTTCGTAACTGAACCAATGCATATCATCAGAAGTGATTTATATCTTTTTAAAAAGGAAATTAGATTATAACAGCAAATAAGAACAGTTTTTAATCCCATTGCAAGGGTCCCTATAGTTTCTAGATTCTTATATGCCTATGTCTACTGAAGGAGGAAGAAAGTTTAATTGTTTCAACATGAATACTAGTATGTCAACAAAATCAAGTTGAACCCAGCTGACCTCAAAACATAACAACACTTATTATAATCTCAAGTCTGCTGTTACAAGTGTTGATTATAGGCCACAATTCTAGAAACAGACAACTAACTATGGTTTAAATAGTACACCTAATTTGCAAAGATCTGGCACAGGAGGAGCATGTTTCAACATAGAAAGCAATAGAAATTTGATGAGATATAAAATGTGTAAGTTTACAATGTGGAAATTTGTGGACGTTCAATTAGTGCAAAACCTCCATTCAAATGGCCCAAATATTTGCACACTATTTAGTAAGACAACTGGGATGGCACTCACCAACTGTAAGGAAAGTCTCTGAACGAGCCAGTCCATAATCATTTGTTGCTTCACAGATGTATTTCCCAGCATGCTCTGTTGTAAGAGGTTGAATATATAAGGAACTTGACCCACTGCGAGACATTATGAAGTAGGCTCTGTCTGCAATGGAATTACCACTTCTTGACTGGGGAGATGACTTGTGTGATTTTGAGTAGAGCACCTGTGAAGGATGGGTGCTAATTATTCCATGCTTGTTGTACCAACGAATTACAGGGGTAGGCAATCCAGTGGCATTACATGACAATGACACAGTGTCGCCCTCTATTGTTTTGGTGTTTGCTGGCAGTGAAGTTATAATTGGCTTGGAATTTTTGTCTAGTTAACAAATGAAAGCAGAAAAAAATACAATTTACTATTCATCCATATGTATAGAGAGACACTTACACATCCACAAAAGACCGTGAAGTTTCGAAGAATAACATGAAATAATAATCCTCTGAAAGAATGCCTTGAGTTACAAATGTATTTATTTTACCAATTTATTCCCTACCTTTATTATTTTAATAACTAACTCAAGGCAGCTAGCGTAACTAGCATTCTTTTCTTCTCCTAACACAATAAAAGATCTTCTCAAGAGAGCTCAACTATCATCGGAAACTTGGATTGGTAAGGAAAAATAAAGGCCCAAGTGATTATTTTTATTTAAAATATTCACATGCTGCTTTGCATGAACAAAATTGTCTTATCTGTTAAACTATATCAAAGGGAAGAGCAAGGATAGTAAAGGGGGGGGAGGGAATGGGAACCTTAAAATATTGTGGGTATTTATTGTAGGTAATAACACTCGAAACAGCAGGCATAAGTTCTGAGAAGCTTAATATACAAGTGGATGACAATTCATAATTTGTAAGAGCTCCGTGGATAATTTTACAGCTCAGGCAAGTTTATCAAAGAAAAAGGTTTCCTAGCAGTGTCCATGCATAGCTCAGTGGTCAAGATTTACTCAGTAGAAATAGCTCACAAAGCCAACTATATACACTAAAGGAGGATAGGAAAAATGTATCATGTGCTTTTTACCTGCTTGGGAATGAAATCTCGCAGTGGACTGTGAAAATCCAATGCCATTGTTTACTAAGCACTGATACAATCCTGTGTCTTCTGGAGCAATTTGATTTATTCTCAGCTTGTTTCCTGAAGGGAAGTGCCGGGAAGAAAGATGGATGGGAATTCCATTATGGTACCAGGTAACATTAGGTAAAGGATTTCCCTGTACTTCACAGGAAAGATGCAAATTTTTGCCCCAAGACATTAACTGATTTTGTAATCCTCTTGATATAGAAGCAGGTTCTAAAGCCAGAGGAAAAAAAGAAAAGAAAAAGGAAGCATTATATCCTGTTTCACTCTGTTGCAACAGCAATAATTTGACTCTGAATTTGTAAATTAAAAATTGTCATCGTACCAAGCACATTTATGCTATAGTTCACGTATTTCACAACTCCAGAATTATCTTGGACTACACAGGAATAACTTCCCGCATCAGAGAGATCCACAGAATCAATGGTAAGATGCGAATGAAAGAGCTTCCATCTGTTCTGAATTAGCACATCTCTGCCATCTTTATACCAGTGAACGTAAGAAACCGGCAGCCCACTAACTACACACTCCAACATCAGAGGTCTATGTTGAGGTATTGCCAATGCCTGAGAACTGGTTGGATGAAGAATATGAAAATCCGCTGAGGAAGAGTCTGCAAATTGAGGAAAAAATTAGCATGAACCTTTCTAATAGTACCTCAAATTCCTTGGATTCCTAAATTGTTTTCCCCCACCCAAAGTATTTTGCTTTGTTTGCAATTCTTATATATTTTTGTTGTAACTATCCACTGTGGAAGTTAGGTCACGAAAGATAATATTTAATTGTAATCTGTTATCTGTGATATTTGGCTAAATTCAAAGCCTGTAAAAAGCTTAATTTTAATTTGCCAAGCTTATTCTGTCATCTACAGCAGAGTTGTTATTTACGATTTGCTCATCATGCTTCATACCTCATCTGCTCTGAACTATTTTAACGTGGGAAATCACCTTTTATCAAGCCTCTCCATGAGTCTATCTGGCTCAGCATGCTCTATTAAAGTACCCCAGGTTTTATACAGGACCCTTTTCCCAATTCTAGCTGGACATTCTATGGACTGGAGACCTAGATACAAACAAAAGATTCCCATGATATGCAAATCCAGCTTTCAATAACAGCCAGTTATTAGTTAAAGGCTAGAAGTGCTTAACATCCTTAACTCTGGGATAATTCGTTCACATACAGCATTTAATAATGATGAATATAGTTACTGGTAGTTAAGACTTTTCAGCAAGCAGGCATTCCAGCAAACTAGATGGATGAGAAACCTAGCAAAGCAATGGCACTGCACCTTGACAGTTTAATTACACTGACATGTAATACTCACTACTGATTACGAGCTTATGTCCAGTAGGTTCAAGTTTGAGATCATCAGTAACTGGATTATATGCTGCACACTTATAAATTCCCTTGTCATCTGAAGATACATTCAAAATTTGCAGATTTCCAGATGGCAGAATAAGGTAGTTTTCTAATACAAATAGAGTTATTTTAATTAGACTACAAAGAATATGAATTGATTTTTCTGTTGAAAATACTGTGTTTAAGTTGTATCATACGTTAAAATGTAAACTTGTAGCAGTTCTCAATAAGATAAGGGACATAAAAATTCACCTGTTGATTGTTCCAGCCATTTTCCCCGTACGCGGAAGCGAACCTGTGCTTTTGGATTGCTTTTTGGTAGCTTGCAACCTATTAAAGCAGTATTCCCTTCTTCCACTGAAATTGTGTTTCTCCATGAAGATTCAAAATCATCAAGATCTAGAAAAAATGAAAGTGTTTTGTTTTATTTTCAACTTTTGGTAGTTTTTGTAGATCTTTACCAAGTATTTGCCTAATAAAAGTTATTGCTTTCAGCTGATTGGATGCTGAATTTCCCCTTCCTAAAAAAATAAATAAGAAAACGTAAAAGCCTTGTATGTGTTCTCAACCATAGTACTTTGGCTGAATAAGTATAAATCCAGCTGCAAATGTGCCTTAGTGGAGAAGCTCTAGTTGTCAGGTTCTTTATAAAATTTCAGAATCTCTGTTTTTTTTTTCTTCACAATGTTAAAAGGATTGCCAGGTGAGTGAGCAACTTTGGGTTTCAAAATAATATATTCTCTTAAATAGTTAAGGCCCCTTCATGGATCAACTGCTTTGTTGTGGCGGAGGGGCTTGAGTAGAAGACTCCAACAAGTCCCTTGGACTGCAAGGCGATCCAACCGGTAAGTCCTAAAGGAGATCAATCCGATTGCTCTTTAGAAGGCCGGATCCTGAAGATGAAACTCAAATGCTTTGGCCGCCTAATGAGACGGAAGGACTCACTGGAGAAGAGCCTCATGCTGGGAAGGACTGAGGGCAAAAGAAGAAAGGGATGACAGAGAATGAGGTGGCTGGATGGAGTCACTGAAGCAGTAGGCATGAGCTTAAATGGACTCCAAGGGATAGTAGGAAGGCCTGGAGAAACGTTGTCCATGGGATCATGATGGGTCGGACACGACTTTGCGACTAACAACAACAAATAGTTAAGGAGGGACTAGGAACAGTTTTAACTCAACTATCTGTCTGACTAGTACCACAGTGCCTAATAGGGTTTATCCTATTTACAACATATTTTTCCGCAGCCAATTTGTTCCCTGTGCAACTGGATGATGTAGTCGATAAATAGTTGCTCTTTAGAGGACTAGTTATTGTACCTACATTAAGCCATGTTATGCATTATGGCATGTAAAGTGGTTGAATTTTACCTTTTTTATAATTTATATTTCACATCTAGCCATTTTGAATAGTCACCTTGTGCCCTTTTTGCAGCACAACTGACCAAAATAGCAAATGAACCAATTGGTAAATACTACGACATTAGCAGCAGAATCTTAACAAGCAATCAAACTGTTTGCCAATAAAGTGACTTTTCAGCTTGTGTTTTCTACACTGATCTAAACTAACTGATAACTCAACTATAACTTGATAAATGTCTACTTTGCTTACATGGCAATTCAATGCAATACTGTTCTAGCTGCAATCATTTCATCAGCAATCAATACAGTACAAAAGGCACTTAATGTATTCAGAGTTTTCTACAGTCCTTAGCATCTGTAAGTACCAACTAATGTTCATAAGCTCTCAAGAGGATTTTGCTATGGGTCAGTACTCTACAAAAACATTTATTCTTCTCAATTATGAGAAGTTTTTCTCTTATGGGTATTTTGGATATGCTTCAAAAGCAAAGTATATTTATAATGGAAATGTATCAAGTTCAGGCATAAGAAAGGAGTAATTCAAACGTTTTATTTCTGATCTGAAATTGTCAAATTACCCTCAACAGAAATAAGTCTTCTGTGCAGATACGGGGGAGGGGGGAAGCGGAGAGAAGGAAGCAGGGCATCTTTGTTTCCACGTTGTTTAAATTACCAGCTGAAACTTTGCAGGGCTGATAAATTGTAAAAAGAGTATTTAATAATTGGACTGCTCAACACTTAGTATTTGAAGGCAAGCAAGCACAGCACCTCCTTAGAAGAGATGCTACTTTTTACTGGGATCAGATGGCTGCATTCTGCCAAGGAAAAGACATTGCTTAGTTTAAGGAGTTGCAAAATGATCCCGTTTTGCCCATCTGAAGCTGCATTTTGTTTCATACCTGAAGAACAGCACCGCCTTAATTTATAATTAAGTGGGATAAATTAGGATTAATAAACCTATTAACAATAAGCTTAGCTTATTTTTCTTTCAAGTAAGAAATAACTAAACATTTGTTTAAGTCATACATATACACACACACGTGTGCAAAGAAATCTTTGAAGTGCTACACACACACACATGCACACACATACAGCACTTCAGAGATTTCATTCCGTGTAAGTCTGTTCCTCTCTGTGTTTGAAAGAGAATTTTTATAAGCTTCTTTCTACATTAGTTCAGATATATCCATACAATTTTACTTTGCTCTAATTTTGTGTGTGACTAAACCTACTCTGAAATAAGTTTTGTTTAGAGATATAAAACGCTCAGAAACAAAAGAGGCCAATGGGAAGAATAAAAATTTTATGAGGTGTACAGTTTCACCATCAATCAGAATATAACTTACATGCTACAGACACAGTTGCAGGCCTGCTGACTATTGCACCAATACTGTTATTAGCAACACACTGGTAGGTTCCAGAATTTGAAGGGCTAAGAGAGAAAATGGTAAGGGATCCTGGTTGTGGGTCTACTTGTTTGATCTTCTTATGCAATTTCTCTCCATTGAATAGCCAAGAGAGATGAGCTGTAGAGGGTTCAGCGGAACAGTAAAGTTGTATAGTAGCTCCTGGCTTCTGGACGGTAGAGAGAGGTTCAGAAATAAAGTGAGGAATCAACTCTAGGGAGGGGAAAAAAAGACACACATATATGGTGTTTATCACTATTGTCAACTGGAAGACGTTTATCAGTCTAAAAGAGAACATTAGGAACATATCAAGGAAAGTGAATTTACCTGAAGCTGCAGTGGAGAGGAAAACTGTAAGAAAGAGCAGTTCTTGTGAAGGTACTGGATCAGGATGCATAATGCCAAGTTACAAAGGCTGGTGGCAGAGAGCTTCAGAGTAATATGACTCAGTGAGGAACCTACAAAAGAAGACAGTGTAGGCAACATCTTCAAGGCATATTTTTCACGAGTGAAAATGTAAGGCTTAAATATGTATAAAGGTAAGTTGACGTTCAACTTCATGGACACATCCATGTAGCTTTCCTGGCAATATGACAGAATCGGCATGCCCTTTCCTCCTCCAGGTACTGCCTGCTAATCTCATCTCAAGTACTAACCTGGACTGATCCCGCTTAGCTTCCACCCCAGCCAGCTAGGTGTTGACAGCTAACATAGTTTCAACCATATGTACCAGAACTAAAACACAGAATGGAAAGCCTTTAATACCCTCAATCTTTTTACTTGTAGAAACATGTATGAATCTTGTTATTTTTAAATTCACAGCACACTCCACAATTCTATAAACAAATTAGCTATCTTACCAAAAGGAAATAACCCCAAACAACTTCAGCCTTGTTGGTTTCTGCTACTTTTAAACAATAAACTATAAATATTAACCCTTGGATTTTTCTTTTCCCATAGGTTCTTTTGTAGAAGAAAAAAGAGTTTAGGACCATATCAGAAAAAAGTATTTTGACACAAGGAATTTATACAAACATATGCATGGTTCTTTATCGAGGCTATAGTTTTTAAGACATTTTGGGAGACCTCTGACAACATCTGATGAGAAGCACAAGAGAAGAGGCACAAATCAACTACGCCTTTGTAGAAAATAAAAATTAGGAAATTGATTGATTTCAATAAGCTATGTAGTCAGTCTCTTTAGCATAGCTTCCCCTATTGAGTTTGTTGTCAGAAGCCATCTGGGAAGGACATAAATGGTGATTACATTGCCATGGGATGCTACAACCATCATAAATAGATGCAAATTGTCAAGCATCCAAAATTTTGATCACATGGCTTTGGTGAGGCTGCATGGTTCTATGGCTTTCTACCATATCTGGAAGACCACAGGGTCCCCTACCTAAATTATATACAATTTATATACAACCACATAGTGCTTTAATCCTAGAAAGTGAAGTTGGATTGTAAGATTCTTGCCAAGGCACCTTTAAAGTAAAAAGTAGTGAAGCTACAGTATTTAAACAGCCATTCCCCTCACTGCCATTGACTCTCCAGTGAAGAACAGAATATTTAAGAGAATCTACATCATAAATGGGAGAGAGCTGCCATGCAAAGAACTTTTTTTTTGGCTAACAGTAATTAGTAGTAAGCTACCAATAACTGATATGCTACCCATTTTAACTACAGGACTGATTTTGTTGTTTAGAGAACTGTTAAATCTGCTGAAAAGTTTATACGTAACAGGCATTAGTATTTTCCATTAAACAAGGCTGTCCTTAATTAAGAGACCTGAGTGAAACCAAGAGTAAGAAATATATGTTTGGGTAGATTTTGGGAGTTTAATAATCACAACTAACGACACCAAAGGAACATAGCACCTCTGGGGTTTATTTACTAGGCACTCCCACCTTTTCACAGGCTCAATCAAGCCAGCCAAGCATGCAAACTGATCCTGTTGCCAGCAAAAGCATTTCCTTTCACTGTGGTCAGCTAAAAACAGAGGAAGAAAATGGAAATGACTTGAAGTTATGGCACCAAACAGACCAGACAAGCAAGGAAATAATCAACTCCACATGAGCCATTTCTAGCCCATCACAATGAAAAGGGACCATGACCAGCCCCAGGAAAGGTCACCAAGGGGGGTGGGTTTCACACACAGAAAGAGGCAATAGCAAGAAGCTGCCAGCTGCAATAAGCATCAGTGTGTTCCGAATTACACTCACAGAAGGACTGAGTTCAAAGTAACTTTTAATTTGATCACAAACTAATGCTAGCGATCATTTTAAAACCTTACTGATTCTATTATTCAAAATAGGAAAGATGTCTCCTGTATTTTGGTGGATTAAAATACAAGTTTGATGTAGCAAGGGAAAGAAAAAATGGAGACAGTGCTGGTTTCAAAGTTTCAGTCCCTCAACTGTATTCTTAGAAGTTCTATGGCAGCAAAAGATAAGTCAATAGCACTTCTTCCAAATAAAACATATTTGCATATCACTGTAAACCTCAAAATAAATAATTCTCGTATATTTGTAACAGGGCTTTCTTTTGGTCCATGTCGCTTTGACTTCTACTATTATTCACTGCGGCTAAGAAAAGGAGTTAGTTGCATGGGTTATTTGACCTACAATGTAATACCATGCTAGTGTATAAAAGTAATTTTAAAAAAACCATTAAAAATGATTTCTAGCATTTTGGCTGTTACAATTAATTATGATCCTCATTTCACTCTGACAGTAACTAAGCATTACTTTAAAACTAAGAGTCAATGTTTCTTATCAATCTCTTTTAGTATCACTGTATTTGTGACAAACAGGGCTGAGTCTTTTAATGGAGGATACTGTAGTTGATTATCAAGAAAAAAATGTGCTAAAATTTAAACTGGCTCATGAAACTGCAGATGGTTTGAACTAAACACTATTTTTTCTCATTTTAAATCACAGATGTGTTCTACAAAAAAGTCTTTAGACAGTGCTAATCATGACATTTTCTTAAGACAACAGAACTAAAACAACGCATTATCTTGGTGAACAACTATCATTATGGTTTTTTTGGTAAAATACATAAAAGTGCCATCTTCTTACAGAAACCCCTGAATCCAACATTTATAAAGCATACAATGATTAAAGCAGGAAACACAGAGGTGGGTAACCTGCGACCCCACATTCGTTTTAACAGCTCCCAGACCTAAAGCTTGCCACCATCTCCCTTGGCGATTCCCCCTCTTACGTTTGACTTTAAAACAAAAAAATAACTTTTCTTCACATATGGGAAGCTGGCTTCATATCCTCTAAAGTTATTTTTGATCCAAGAATGCTTCAAGGTCTCAATTAAGCCACATTTATTTTGCAAAATATAGGTAGTTCTCGACTTACAACAGTTCATATAGTGACGGTTCAAAGTTACAATGGTACTGAAAAAAGTGACCTAGGACTGTTTTCACACTTATGACTGTTACAGCATGGTCAATGAACAAAATTTGGATGCTTGGCACTTGATTTATGACAGTTGCAGAGTCCCAGGATCATGTGATCACCTTTTGCAACCTTCTAAAAAACAAGGTCAACGGGGAAGTCAGCTTCACTTAACAACCGTATTACTAACTTAACAGCTACAGTGATTCACTTATTTACTCTGGCACAAAAATCATAAAATGGGGCAAAATTCACTTCACTTGGCAACTAAACCTTTGGGCTCAACTGTGGTCATAAGTCGAGGACTACCTGTACAAACAACAGGTGACTGCAGACCACTGCTTCATATGCCCCTCTGCCCCTCCCCACAAAGAGACAAGGATATGTAGGGTAGCAGGGCTGGCTGCCCCCACCCCAAAACCAGATAAAAATATCTTGTTACTTTTACTTGAACTGAAGGCAAGCTTCCCAATCTACTTTTCCTTTCAAAATATAACAAGGACAAAACAAGATGCAATAAGTACATCTATTTTTTAGCTTGTATTTTAATCTGCTGGCACTATTTCTAGCCTGAATATGAAACCAAACTAGTACCCCCTAACAGGTGAAACTGCTTTATAGGGAATTCAGACTTTAATAATACAGTAATAACAATCTATTAAACTTGTGTGGTACTCAATACCCAATGACTTCCAAGCTCCCTCATGAAGCAAACCAAATTCTCACTTGCTCCCAGAAAGTTTAATTCCAACTTTGTTTTCCATCACACTAATGGCCTCCTCCAGCACTTCCATCAGCCAAACAGCCTTTTGTGCCTCCATGATGCACAATGCCTCATTACAAATATTTTTCTTTTTCTAAAAAGTACAGTGTATTAAATTAGTTGCATTCTGAGACACTGGAGGCCAGCACCCTAGTGCTTTGGCTGGTGCTTTCTCCACGTTTGTCACTTATTCTCATTCACAACTACTTAGCTTACATCACATCCACATGTTGTTTGTGTTTTCTTTTATGCCAGTCTTCTACCATATTAAATTCCTACTCATGAAGGAAATGAGTAGTGTAAGAAAAAAAAGAAAGTGACCACATAATATATGAAGCAAATAGTTCCTATTGATTGTCAGTATATGCAGCATAGAATGCTAGGTAAGAGATAATGAAGCATAGAAGTACACAAGTTTTCAACTAATATCCATAACAATGGTCTACATATTTGAATTAAAGAGAAGTGAGTTTTTTGTTACTTTGCTGTTGAAAAAGTTTTGATTTATCAAAATCAAAATGTAATACCAGAGTCATTTCATGACTTAAAATCCAATACTTGAAAAATGCTTGTTCAGCGTTGTTCAGATATTTAATTCAGTCCTTATAAACCTTGATGGGAATATTCCTTAAAAGGCAAATGTTTGGGAAACTGAGCTATTTTGTAATCACTTATAGCAGGAAGTAAATAATCCAATGGGGTAGAATAAATTTCTCAGGTTAATGGACAAATGTACAAGACTACTACCAAGCGGTGTACATTTGCGAGAACGAATGGCAATTTTTTTCTGAAACTTCTCAAATAGTGGAATCAAATGAGCAGAAAATGTTTTCATTAGTTTTTTTGTCCCCATTAAAATGACCAATGCCTCCAATACACTATGTTGTTTTCCTTGTGAACTTAAAGGAGAATTAGTTGGAGAACCAGAAAGAGGAAGAAAGCAATAGAAGTATGGAATAAATTATCTTTAAAAAAATCACCAAATTTAAAATATCAGATTTACTTGTTTAATACTAGAAACAGGACAAAGTTTGAAGTCCAAACTTGTATTGGGAGCAACAGAGAAAGACCTAATAAGAATTCTTGCTGATTAACATAATTTTGACATAGCAATGCTTGCTTATATGGAGAAACATTAGTGAATTAGTTTTAAGCCTTAGGTAATAGACCTAATAGTATGCTAGAAAAACATGAAAATACAGGGTATTTATAAAAATGCTGGAACTGACCAGCAGAGGGAGCACAGAATAGTCAACATTTGGTAGAACTGAACAGAGTGTAAACATTTACAAATTTGTAGGAGAACAAAATAAACTGGTCTACCAAAATTAAATAGATGAATATTTTCAGGTGCGCAGAAAATAATCTTCAAGGTTTTCACAATAAATATTTGATCTGAAATATAATTTCATTCAACTGTTGCAAAAATTCAGAAAAACTATATAGTAATCTTGCAAACTGACTATAACAATTTTTTTTGAAATGATGTTTCAAAACTATAGCAGATGTTTAGTGGTTTAAACATAAAAATAGAAAATTAGGTCTAGTGCTGTTCAGTATAGTCAAACATATCCTGTCTATCATGTTGAAAATTAACCACTTTTTAAAGCTTATATTACAAATTCATTTTATCGTATATTCAAATACATGATCAGTGTTAGCATTTCAAACAATAAACTGGAACAATATTAGATAAATTTGTAATCCCAGTGGACAACTTCACATATTTACTCTATCTACCAATTCTAAACATTGAAAAGTCACTCAAACAATAAATTCCCTCTGATGTTATTGTTTTATATGAGCTTCAGTGTGTCAACTGCAGGTTTTGTTTATATAAGCTCAAAAGCAAGCTTCCTAAATCTTTGAGTAAAAAGAAATGTCAAAATATTGGGGCCAGTAAAGAAGCAGAGATTGTGAGTGACTGTGCCAAAAGAGAGTGGGTGTACATATTAGAAACAATTATCATAAAAATATTCACAAAACAGAGGATTAATTCCTGATTATTTTTGCAATTACGATTGGATAAGATATCCAGTCAACAACCACCTGGCTCTATATTATTAATAAAATGAAACATAAGACAACTCTTTAACAGAAAACCTATCTAAAGTGGCTTAGCTAAGCCAACTACTTACACATAAAACAAGCTTTCAGTACAAATCACTACTTTGTTCTGAAGCACTTCTTAGTATAGAATTACTACCTGATAATAAGCACTACTCATCTTAATAGTAATAAGGATATTTTTCCTGAGATAACTGGTTTTTACATATAGGGTTCAATTATCTACTACATATACATTATCAGCATTCTAGAAATAAAATAAACAATATTTGATTAAATATTTGAAAACAGTACTTTCTCCTGAAAGAGAAGTTAATCGCTTACCAAGAATTCAGCATAATACAAATTTGTAATAGGCACAATAAAAATAATGCTCTGCAAGAAAACCCCAAATTTGCATTATAATTACTAGAATGTTATCATTTTAAGAATTGGAAAGCTGTATTTTAAACATGTTAATCACCTTCCTATTTATATAGATAGGCTACAAAAAGCATATGCCACTGCCTACTGTATTACATTTCATTAAAAAAGAGTAACTCACCCACTTCACAAGTACAATTGTCTGTTTTCACATACCTTCCCCAAGAGTTTGCCTCTTCAGACTAAGAAACAAGGAATCAAATCAGATGATTTCATTAAGTGTGGATGAACTAATTTTAGTGCCCCAAGTACAGCACAGATTGACTTTAAACATTAGTGTCTGACTATTCTTTCAGGTTGGGCTGTTAAGTCATGCCTTGATTTTAGATCTGCCAACACATGGATTCTTCTACTTCAGTTCAGCCTCCCCCACTTATCATCAAGAGTGATATACTTCTTGTTCTATTTCCCCCACCAACTCCCCCTGCTCCCTTACAAAAAAAAAAGGCACTGCAGGGCAGAAATTCTTCAGGTGCTTGCTAATGGAATTCCCAGGGTCTATGAGCCGCTTCGGGGATCAAGAGATCTCATAGCTCCCGCTGGGGTAAGAAGCAGCGAGTCTGTTCCATTTAATCAAATACAGAATGAATTTTCAACCCTATTCACTAGGTTGTCTCCAGGGCTCCAAAAAAACACCAGGGAGCTAGAATCACACTAATGTGGCTCTTTCAGGCAAATATAATTAGTTTGATTTTAAAAGAGCCACATTAATATCACCTCGGTCCTATTATCAGATTGTGAATGATAGTGATACTGTATGTTTTAAGCTTGAAAAACTGAAGGATAACTGAACATGAATCATGCAAAATGCTATACATTCTGCATTGAATGTTTCGTATTATACCATACTGCCTGGTTTCATTTTAACAGCAAGGTAGTTAGTCATGGTTAGCTCTTTGTGTATTAACAGAAACCAGCAGTGATTCCTCCCCCCCCCCCCGCCTTACAGTTTCTTTTAAAATAAAATCCCCTAATAACAGGACTCATATGGAATGCTGCACATTTATACCTTGAACTTCTGAATCCCTAAGCTATAATTAATAAATTGACTATTTCCCAATCAGGCATATTTTTATATTTAAAAAAACTGGCTTAAAATGCAGAGAACTAGTCCTAAAGAATTTTCAGCTATCAAAGTATAGCTGTCATTTATACACAATAAAATATAGCACCTACGATATGCATAATAAAACTAACAGAAATGAGTTAACGCTTTATACTAGATGCAAAAATAGCTCTGTATGAATTTTATATCCATGAAGAAATGTACAATTATAAGCTTCCCACCAGGAATTCAATATTGTGTTCCCTTGACTTTTACAAAAGTAGCACAGCTGTTTTATTCCACTGTATACAAGACCCAGCCACTACTGTATTATTAAACTTGTCAAAGCATGCTGTCTAAACAAAATCAATTTCATTATTTCAAAGTCAAACCACCTGCAACCATGGCCAGTGTGATGTAAAAATACAAACTAGAACAAGATCCAATTTTTTACTATTTTGGAGAAGAGGAATTTTTTGACTTTATACATTTGAATTATATTAAATATCAGACAAAAATAAAATTAAACTCATAGCTAATATACTTGTTACAAGCAATACAAGTGTCAAGACAGAGTATGGCTGTAATCAAAGATTTTGATTCTATTTATGAGAACTGACCCTTCCCCCACCATTCTCTCAATCTTGTGTATTTTTGATTAATTAATATGCTGAAAGCACTTTACACAAGGAATGTTCTTATGTAAACCCACATATCAAAATGAATTATATTGATGATTTATTGGATGCAATGAAACTAAAATTTCCTTTTTAGATTTGTTTTTCTTTTCACACAACTTTTTGGACACTATGCAATTTTGACATGTGTATAACAGATAGCAGTAATGCAATCTGCTCCTACTAAGAATGTTCTCTAGTTGAGCAGCACATAAAAACAGTTAAAGTTTCCAGACAAAATGTGGTGTTTCATCTTCGCCCAAATAAAAACCTCCCAACATATTGCTGCTATAAATACTCTTTAAGAAAAACAAGATGCAGCTTACAATTTCACATTCAAAAAGAACTTTGCCAAAAGTTAAACAGTTTGAAGATGAGCCTCTCAATCATGTTTCTCATTGAAGTACCAGGCACTGCCTTTGGTTTTATCAAAAGCAACTTTCTGATCAAGTCAATATCAACAGGATCCAATTATCTGCTTCTTCTTAGGATTTTGTTATGGAAATGAAGTATCATCCTCCATAGCAAAGAGAAATAAATTCCAGCTAACACAAGGTTATTCTATTTCTCACATGCCCCTGGAGTAACGTTAAAGCTAAAGTAATCTCTAGATTTAAGAAATAACTTTTCCATATGATGCACAAAGAACTAAAAATGATTATGATAAACTAAAGAAGGAAAAAAAACATTTTGAAATCAAAAGTATCATAACAGACTATTCACAGGGAGACAAAACATTAAAAGCAATGGCTTACATAAGTCAACTTATGGTGAGGAATAAATACAAGTGGATATATATATACAGAATAATTAATTCATCTCAGATTCTGTCAAGGAAACAAAAGCTACACATGGGTTAAGAAACAGTAAAGCAGGGTCAACTCCCTTCCATACATACTGTCTGATTATATATAGGAAGGAGGAAGTAACAGCAACTCCTGACAAACCCCAGTGTTATTTTGCATATGCACTTTGCACTTGTATGTGCTCAAAAACAGGTAACTTTTCTTTTTGCTCTCCCCCTCCCCTTTTAAACTTTAGGGGAGCAGATGTTTTGGCATCAGAAAAGCATCACTTTTAACTCCTTCTTTTCAATGTCCTAGGATTTTTAGATAGAGAAAAAAATGTACTTCCCATTGGGTACCTATGTGCACATCTGAATGGCCCTATGAAGAATTATCACCTCTGCACACCTTGCATTTCCTTTCCTTTTGAACTTCCCTATGATTAAGACCCAACTGTGGGTGCAAACTGACTGGTCTCTTGGGACAGAGCAATAAATGACGGGCATTACAACCCAGAAAATCTACCCTACTGTATACCAGCTGGTCTTTTTAAGATGTCAGAAGAATTTTAGGTTGATTTTGGTGCAGCAGTTCAAACCCAGCTCACCCTCTGCAAGTCCTTAATGTTTAAAGGAAGCCTGTGAGGCTTTACAACCCCACCCACCCACCCCCACAAGCCCCCTTTCCCTCCATGCTCAACAATAGCGATCCAAAAGAGAGATGTACCCCTTTGAATCTTGCCAATCCATTTCTCCAAAGACCCAAGAGAAGTTTTGGATACCCCAAAAGATGGGGAATTCAACAACTCCCCACCATTGAATGGGAGGGGGGGGGCGTTGGAGGGGGAGGGCGATCATAAATCTACCTCCAAGGTGCCAAGCGCTCTTTCATCTTCCTGTCGCCCCCCTCCTCTTTTCCCCAACCACCCCCTCCCCAAATGGGTGTCACCAGCCTTGTTGCAAAGGGTGATGGTGAAAGCCGACCGGCCTCCGCCAGCCTAGCCTGCGAGCCCGTGGGTGGGTTTCCACGAGATCGCCCGTGGGGAGGATTTCGCCAAGCCACCCACTCCACTATTTTATAAGCCCTTTAAGGTCGGGGTTTCCACGGGCGCCCCCTCCTCACACCCCCATCCCCCACAGGTAATGGCAGGCAACCCCTCTCCCTCACCCCAATTGCAGGACACGCAGAATGAAAACAAGGTCGGGCAATCCACCAGAGCATCCCTCCCTTCCCCGCGTTTCACCATCCCGACCTGACCCACGCGCGGGGTCTACCAAGAATCCCGTGCGCGCGTTCACACGACCTCAAGCGCGCTTCCCGCGTCCCCTCCTTCCCCGGTGCCCCCGCCGCCTGCCAACCCAGCAGGAGGGGGTCCCCCCCCCCTCACACCTCTCAGCCGTCGCGGCGCTGGCTGCGCCCAGAGAGGCTCCGCTGCCGCTCGACAGACGCTCCCCAGGACATTCCAGTGAGAACCGGCGAGGCGGACGGGAGCCTCCATCCAACACCGGCCGGCCGACCCAGCAGCCCGGTCCCGGTCCCCGTTCTGCCGCCGCCGCCGCCGCCGCTCCGGGCGAAGCTCCCTCACGCGCTGACGGACCGACGGGCTGAGGCGACGCGCGAGCCACCGAGCCTGCGCGCCCGGCTCGGCTAGAGGCGCCCGCAGCGGAGGAAGCCCCGCCCATCGCTCGCGTGCACGGCCGCGCTCACGCGCCCGCCCCAACCGCCGCCGCCTCTCCCCCTTTCTCCTCCCTCTTGGCCTCCTACAAGCCCCGCCCTCGGCTCCCGCTCAGCCAACCGGCGCTGTCCTTCCAGGCCTCTCGCTCCTCCCCCTCCCCGCTCTTCTATTTTGGCTTGGATTGGGAATATACCAACTGGGATGACAGCGGGAAGAAGGGGAAGGGGTGCGAAGATCGGGCAAAGCGGAGTAGGTGTTCGGTCTCCGACCGCTAGTACAACATAAGTAGCGTTGAGAATACGTGCCTGTTCTTTTTCAAGGACGAGATAGATTATGCAGAGGTTCCAAGCTTGGTAACTTTTAAGATTTGTGGACTTCAACTCCCACAATTCCCCAGTTAGCATGACTGGCTGGGGAGTTCTGGGAGTTGAAGTCCACAAATCTTAAATCAACATCCCTAAGGATCAGCCCTCCACCTAGTTTGAATGTAGACTTTGCCTTTAAGAAAAGGAGGAGGGTGGGATTATTTTGGTTCCAGAAGGTCTGGTAATTTGATCAATGCAATATTACTTTTATTTATTTAATTAAATTTATATAGCCATCCTTCTTAGGACTGTGTCTTTTTTTTTTAATTAGGGGAAAGTCTGTGGGTTGGTTGATCATATTATTTACAATGACTATGATTCCTGGTTTTTCAGATTTGAAATATCCGAATTGTGGAAGAATGGTCTTAATAGTTTAACTTTAAATGTCCCCCTAGACCAGGGGTCAGCCACCTGTGGCTCTGGAGCCGCATGTGGCTCTTTCATCTCTCTGCTGCGGCTCCCTCTTGCCAGTTGGCTCCACAATTGATAGGAATATCAGTTAGGATAGGTAGAGGAAAAAGGATGCCGTGCTAGGAGGGGACTCTATGGTGGGGGAACTGGACATCCGGTCGGCAGAGGAAAAAGGATGCCATACTAGGAGGAGACTCTATGGTGGGGGAACCGGACTTCTGGTCGTCTCCAGAATTGAACTTCCGGTTGTGGCTCTTTGAGTGTTTAAGGTTGCCGACCCCTGCCCTAGACGGATCATAATATTTCTAATATTATTGGATGTTTCTAATAATGTTTCTAACAGCAGTTATTTCTAATGTTGCTTAAGGAGGTTTCTTAACAATAGAAAGAGATGGCACATAAGCAACATGGAAGCTGTGTTCATGAAACACATTTAACTCCACCGTTTAAAAGACTTGAAAGCTGCATTTGCATACCACTAAATAATAATAAAAGATATCGGTACATGTAGTCCTTGTCTTGCAGCCACAATTGGGGCTGGAATTGAGGTTGCTAAATGATGCAGTCATTATGACCGCCTGATTTTACCACTATTTTTGCCACAGTTGTTAAACGAGTCACGCTGTCGTTAAGCAAATCTGGCTTCCCCCACTGATTTTACTTCTGGCGAATGGCAATCCCCTGGCTCCAGGATGCTACAACTGTCATAAATACATTCCAGTTGCATAAGCACAATCAAGTCACTTCGAGGATGGTGTGAGAATCATAAGTGTGAGAACTGGGCATAAGTCTCGGGTTCGGGAGAACCCGTAGCTAACGTTATGGCCGGTTCAGAGAACCTCCAAATTCCACCCCTGGCTGGCCCCACCCACTCCGCCCCTCCTGCCCAGCCCCTCCTCTCTCAGGAGTCTCCACGCGGCCCGTTTTGGATGTGAAGTAAGTTCATGGCCCAAGCGGAGGCTCCGGGATGGGAAAAACCGGGCCTCCCGGAAGGCCTCCGGAGACTGGGAGAGGCAGTTTTTTCCATCTCAGAAGCTTGAGAAAAGCCTCCAGAGTCTGGGGAAGGTGAAACAGCCCCCCCCCCGCTATGATGCAGGAGGATGACTAGGCCACGCCCACCATGGCCACGCCCACCCAGCAACTGAGCAGAGAGCCTGTTGCTGAAATTTTTGAAGCCCACTCCTGTTTTCACCACAGTTCTAACTTCAAACAGTTGTTAAACAAATGGTCATAAGGCGAGCACTATCTGTAAAAGTCTGCTGGTCAGGCCCGGAATACTGACCTGCTACAATCTACTATATTTACACATCTGTAAAACTGAGTTAAAATATATTTACCCTCAGCGGTATGGAATGCCGTATCAGAGATTCCGTTTTACTTCTGATGCCTCTGGAGACCACAGTGGCGAAATGCATAACAAAGGCTGAAATTAAAAATAACCCAATGTGATAAATGAATAAAAACCATATTTTTTAATAATTAGAAATCTGCCCCCAGGAGAGGAAGAAATTTTAAGATGCATTTTACATAACCGGTTGTCTTTTTTGCACCTGTAAGGAAGGTGCAATGATAATCTTTTTCATGAGAAATACTTTTTTTTTTAAAAAAAAACTACTTTTCATAATTTACTATTTGCGCTATTCTATTATGCTTTCTGGGCATGATTTTCATATTCATGTTCTGCAACACACTTTTATGCCAGAGAAACACTTGTGTTTTCCTCTGCTATGGAGATGGAAATGCTCTCAGTGTGTCCAGACCATAGTCAAGCCTGCCTTCATGTTAAATCCTGCAATGTGATTGAAGCTCCATCGCCTTTTTTAAAAAAGTCCACTTTTCTTAACTCAAGGCAGCGAACATACCTAATACTGCTACCACCTATTTTTCCCACAACAACAATCCTGCAGGGTAGGTGTGTCCAAATGGCCTTTGAATTTTGTGCAGTGTTATGCAGAATCACAGAGATGGCTTTGGAGAAACTATGCAGAGACAGTTAGAACAAACATATTTTCAGTCCTGAGGAACAAAGAAAAAAAATTAGAAACTCAGACTGGCTCTACTGTATGTTTTCCCGAGTTGGCTTGCCCCGACGGGCTAAGGCAGTGTTTTTCAACCTCAGTGACTTTAAGATATAGAGGTCCCAGAATTCCCCAGCCACCATGGCTGGCTCGGGAATTCTAGGAATTGAAGTCCACACACCCTAAAATTGCCAGGTTTGAGAACATTTGATTCAGTGTCCCAGGTAAACCAGACCACTATGGTTTGCAATCCATATGTTAATGTTGAGTGCAGGATAACCATCTTCATTCTCCTTGCCTTTATTTTCCCTTCCCCTTCCTATGGTTCAGGCTGTTTTCCAAGAGATGGTTCTCTTGCTAGACTTCTGAACAGATGCTTAGCAGAATATTTTGAAAACAGTGATCAGCAGGGCTGCCTACTTCTGCTTTTGCTTAGCGATGCAGATGGAGAAGATTGATGTCCTTCCGAAAAGCCAAATGTGATTAGATTAACTACCATTCAGCTATCAAACCAAGTTCACCTTCTTTCTGCAATCTCTCTAGTACTCAGTATCTTACATTTCCAAATTAGGTATATCTAACTAATCTCTAATTCTATTGCATTGCTTTGTATATACTACTGAATACGTTTATTGGGAGCTCAGTTCTTACATTTTCCTCATTATATTGAACCATAAAATCTTATCCTAGAATCACCGCGTAGCAGGAAAAGTTCAGATTTTAAATGATTTAGTTTGTGTGGGTTTGATTCATATGGCTGTGTTTAGAATGCACTTGACTGCTAAGGGTTTTTTAAGATTAACAATAAACATGAAACAACGGACGTTCGCATTTTACCCATCCAAAAGGAAGACAGATTGTAGGTTGCAGCATGTTTGGCTGACTTTCCAGCCTTCTAAAAATAAGCATTTTGCAAGGATTAGCGTCACTAGACAAAACAAAAGTCTTCACTGTGGACTTTTTATATTGACATTAGCAGGGAATTGAAAATAAAAGGTTCAAGTTAAGTAAAACATTAAGCGTAATGAAACCATTTCACTGCCTCACTTTCACCTCTTCTAGATTTTGAAATATAACATGGAAGATTTAGAGAAGAGGGAGTTTTAATGCAGTATTTAAATTCCATCCAGATAATTTTCTTATCCCAATAGCCTTACTTGTAAAAGACATTTATTTAAAGTATTAAAAAGTAAGGTTATGTCACTCCACCTCCCTAACAATTGGTGAATTATTTAAGCATTTCTCACAAGCTGATAGACAAAGAAAATTCTTGCGTTCAAAAGTATTATTTCTTGCAATGTTATCCAACTGGTTAGGAGATAATAGAATTCCTTCTGTCCTTAATCAATTCTCCCAAAGGGAAAGCAATATGTCTCTGTCCTTTTTTCATCAATTTTGACCGTCCGTGTTTTTCAAGTTGGAAACTAAGATATATGGACTTCAACTCCTAGAATTCCCTAACCAACATGTTGAATGGGGAATTCTGGGAATCGAAGTGTGGGAAGTTATCATCCAGCCCTCTCCCAGAAAAATGAAATATCCTAGGAAATATTGAAAAGGCAGAATATTTCTCTGGATATGAAAAAAAAGAAACATGTTTAAAAGACAGAATAGTTGCCTGTAGCTTCCTGCCCATCCCCACTGTTAATGGGCCATTAAGAAGGCCAAGTTAGTCCCTTTTACATAATAAAGACTTCTCCACTGCAGCCCCAGGGCGGATGGGAGAAAGGCATGATAATATTGGCCCTTTACTCAACTGACCACATGGCATCTTAGAACTCAACTAAACCTGGATTCAAAACACAGCCCAGAGAGTTGCCCCTGCATTGCCCTATGGGAGTCTGACAACCAATCAGAATACATTTCTTACACAGGAACAGGAAACAGAGAGGTGAGACTGAACAGGTTATAAAAAGCCTAGCAAGCCCCTCCCTCAGCCCTTCTCTTCTTCTCCACCAACATTGAAGCATGTGATCACCTTTTCTGTTCAGGGCTCAAGCCATGTGGTCATGTCCACCATTAAAACCATCTTTCCAAGCAGCCTCCATGTCTCCAGTGTCTTTTTCCCCACTTGGAGCCGAACTCAGAAGGACATTTCTCTCATCAGAAGTCCACACATCTTATAGTTGCCAAGATTGGACACCTCTGCTCTATATCCTCAATTTCATAGGGGGACCTCTATGGAGAAACAGAGGGTTGGAATAGATGACTTCCAAAGTCCCTTCCAACTCTTGTTATTCTATGTCCTATTTTCTGAATCATCCTCATCCTAGAAGGAAACTACATTCCAATCCATCTGGTTGTAAATCTAGTTGTACTGTTGTTACTTGCATTTGGTTATCATCCTTGGGTTGATATAAACCCACTGTTGTTTTATCAAGCTTTTTATCCAAATTTCCAAAATTATATTGCTTGAATTTTGACTATATTTTAATATGGTTCAAGATATTTCAATGATTAAACTTTTACAGCTGAACACAGCCAGTCATGGGGGAAATTTTACAGCCAGTTGTAAACAGCTCCTCTCAAAAAGAGAAGCACCGTAGCAAATTAACCTCAAAGAACTTTCCCACAATGAGAGATCCCTTAAACTAGTGCTTCCTAAATTTCCCTTTATTACCCCAAACCTATTATCAGAAAGTCTTATTAAACTGGATGATGGGAATTCTGGGAATTGAAGTCCACAAGTCTTCAGGTTGCCAAGGTTGGATATCGCTGGTATGGAGCCAAATATTTGCTAGAAATGCACTGCAATGATCATATCAGCCTCCTGTAAATTCCCTTTAATGTGGCTTCCTGCCTCTTTCACAGAGACAGCTGTTTTATTTTGGCAGAGATTAGGACTACCAAAGGACCTGTTCTAATCCAGTTCCCCGCCAAGATGCCTTCAATACCCCAGCATGGTGTTTTCTCATCCATCTATCCTTCTGACCGAGTCTTTCTTCCTTCTTTTCCTTAAGGAGAGGATAGTCCTGCTGATAGTGAAAAACCCAAGCAGACATGCTAAAAAAGCCAGTTCACAATGCAATTTTCCATGGTCCCTGATTAAGGGTTCTTTCCTTCCCACTCCCTATCTGCTGGAGAGCAGGGGAGAGGTGGTATAATCACAACACGCCATTCAGTTCACCTCCATTCCTTTCTTGTACCTGCATTCCTGGATGTGTGTGCTTCCCATCTTGCATTGATTTCAACTGGATTTGTCAGAAGCTTAACTCCAGAGCTAATTAGCACCCTAGAAAAGCTGTTTCCCAACCACCACCCCCTCCTCAGTACAGGACCTTCAAAACTTTTTTTTTTAAAAAAAAAACCTTGTGATTAAGTTAGACGCCTTGGGGTAACACATCCTTCTGCATTCTTGGAGAATTAAACAAGAAAGGAGGAGGGGAGTTGGAGAAACATCCACATTTCTTTAAGCCTAAGGGTGGGTGGAGGAACAAAACAAAAATCGAAGGCTAAAGAAAGGGAACTTAACACTTCTGGAAAGTTAAATCACTTAACTTGGCCTGACCTGTCCCCAGGAGACAGGAAGTTGAACCAACTGGCTTCTTTGGCCCCCTTGCTTTGAGATTTTGTTTTGATCGGGGCTTGGGAGCGGGGGGGGGGGCAGCAGGGGGAGGAGAGGAAGACTTGCCTTTTGACACCCCCAACTCTACTTCTGCAATGCATTGAAACGAGGCTGATAAACCTGTATCCTGGGAGCGAAAGGGATTTGCAAGTTTACTGAGTCATTTTCCAGGATTGCAGCCCAAATATTTATAAAAGCACCAACTTTCTTTCCTAAGGAATTTTGCTTGGCCGGATTCGTGGTGCATGAATTAATTCATGATGTGGTTTATTTCAGTGTTTGACCAGAACTATTGTGGAATTAAGGCCATGCCACGATTTCTGGTTTATTATGTTGTGTGATTCCAGAAGTGGAACTGATTGAATAAACTGTGATTAAGCAAATCATGATTTAATAAGACGAATGAGGACAGTAATATGCATTGATTGATTGATGGGTTGTGTGGTTCCGTCATTTTCAACTCCTAACAACCTGATAGATTTTCTACCTGATGATCTATTCCTCATCTGTTCTGTTAGGATTACCCATCAATGCTATAGTTGAGTTTACAGAACCCACTTTGCTGATGGTCAACCTCTTCTTCCATTTCCTTCTACCTTTCCCAGGTTCAAAGTCTTTTTTATAGAGCTGGGTCCTTGCATAATGTGTCCAAAATAAAATAATTTGAACCTGGTCATCTGTGCTTTGATCCTAAAAGGCAGAAACTATTCAGCACTGTATCTTAATTCTGCGAGTCAGCTGTACGGCTGGTTGTTCCACCTGTTATTTTTAGCTTGGTTTCCTTTATACTTAATCTTAGTCCCATTTTTTTCACTGTGTTCTTTAACTTTTAGTACTAAAGTTTGCAGAGCCTTTAAGTGTTCAGCTATCAGGTATTGTAATCAGCATAGTGCAAGCTATTGATGTTGATGTTCATACCACCTTTATTGTATTACTAGTGATAACCTGGCATTGTCCGTGTATTTATTTATATGGGGAAAATGTCCGGACAAAGCATAATTTCTAATGTTGGCTTTTCCCCCTTACCAGAGGAAGCCCCTTGTGGAGTTCTGTGAAGCTGTTACCATGGCAACGCCACTGCACTGTACAGTAGAAGTCATTTTAAGGCACAACAGGCTGTATCTTAACAGAACACACACCCCGAGGGGTGTTAAGGATATCTTACCTCCACAGTATTTTTTCCAGGGGAATAAGTCATCTGTGTACCAGTTTGGTCGAACTTGCTCAAGGCATTATAGAGTTTTATATATACATATACATATACATATACATATACATATACATATACATATACATACACACACACACACACACACACACACACACACATGCCCAAATATGGGAGGAAGATCACTACTTCCATTCTCTGTTCTTCGGCTCGTCACAAGAGACCATCCAGACAGAAACCATTTATTTATCAGCACAAATATAACAAATGTAACAAAAAGGCAACAGTAAAAAAAAATATATTGGGTTTTGTTTTGGGAAGTAGTGATCTTCCTCCTATATTTGGGCATACCGGGGGTTGTAAAATCTAAATAGATACCTTTCACCCTGGCTGGCTGATAAGGAGTCGAACTCTGTGGCTCAATGGTTAACACATCTGCCTTAGAGGCAATACAGCATAGGCTCGATTCCCAGTAAGGGTATGGCTAGCTGATGAGAGCTAAATAGCTTGAAATAGATCTATACTAGTCTCCCTTTATTCATTTATCAGCACAAATATAACAAATGTAACAAAAAGGCAACAGTAAAAAAAAATAATTGGGTTCTGTTGGATGGTCTCTTTGAGGAGCCGAAGGGACAGAGAATGGAAGTAGTGATCTTCCTCCCATATTTGTGGCATACCGGGGAATTGAGCCAGTGAGACTCGAATTGCTGGCAGTTGGCAGAATTATCCTGCAACACTAAATTCTAAACCACCACAGGGTTTACATACACACACCGCATGCACGTCACTGGGTTTACTTTTATATTTTCAAGCAAGGCAGTTCTCTGAATGGTGAAAATATTTTCCTAACGAGCTGGCAGTTCCTTACTTCAGTTGGTTCTCTTTTGCAGCTTGAGGATTGGCACAGAAAATACAAAACTGGCAGGATTCCCCCCCCCTTTTTTTTGAGATCATATCTAGAGCATGCCGTAACACAAAGCGTTTATTTTACAGTAACTGAATAAAGTATTGTTAGCTGTCCAAAACTTCAAGTAGGCTCACAATCTGTTTTTTCTCGTCCTAATTCAGTCTTAGCTTCAATGCGCCCACATGCGTACAAACTCCCGGACGCATTTGCTATTGAGACAACTTAATGCTCTTCTGTTCTCACCACCTCTGTTTTAGAATTTTGGCATAACATTCTAAAGAAGCATGGAGATGTGCCAAACCCTCCCCTTTATAAATGTTTTAAAAATAAAAATAAGTGACAAGGGAAGCTTGCTACATATTTACTCCTAAGTAAGACCTATTGAGTCACTCCTGAAATTTGGGTTCCTTCTTGCCTAGTTAGTGATCTCATGTATCGGGGACTCTGTCTGGTAGAATCCTATCCTCTTTTTCCATACTTTTCAAATTTTAATCTAATGACTCCATTTTTGTCTTTTCCCTAAACAGAACTGCTCGAAAATGCTACATATTCTCCCTTGATTGTTTTGATGATCTTCTCTTTTCTACAAAATAATATGGTTTGGGACAGATATAGCAGCCAAAAATGCGTCCAGTATTTTAACATTGGAGTATCCTGTGATCATGTGACCACATTTAACAATGTTTTTGCTAAAAGAAAAAAAACCCGCAGCATTTACTTCTGTTTTTTTTGGCACAAATGCCCCATAACAAATTATAAGTTCATTTAATGACTGCAGTATTTGTTTAACAACCCACAGTGTTGCCTAATGATCACTGTGTTCCTTTATGACCACCACTAAAAACTTCTAAAACTGGGACCAGTCACACGACAACCCATTTTTTGACTGTCACAGCTTACAACAGTGATGGACAGGTTCCATTACAGTCATAACTTGAGTACCAGCTATAACTGGGGGGAGAGACGATCCTTACCAAACGTTAAGCTGGTTTGGATATAGTTAGTACCAGGGATGGGCTGCTATGGGTTCGGGAGAACCCGTAGGCTAACGTTAGGGGCAGTTCGGAGAACTTCCAAGCCCACCCCTGGCTGGCCCTGCCCACCTCACCTCGCCCCTCCCAGGAGTCTCCACGCGGACCCGTTTTGGATGCGAGGTAGCACAGGGCCCGTGCAGAGGCTCAGGGAGGGGGGAGAAATGGAATCCCGAAGTTCCAGGAGAGCCTCCAAAGTGCGGGGAAGGCAGTTTTCACCCTCCCAGAGCTCAAGGAAAGCCTCCGGAGACTGGGAAGGCAAAAACGCCCTCCCCGCGCCCCACCGTGGTGCAGGAGGCCGGCTAGGCCACACATTCCCATGCCCACCCAGCAACCAGGCAGAGAACCCGTTGCTGAAATTTTTGAAGCCCATCCCTGGTTAGTACCTGAACAGAACAAAGATGCCTCTGTGTGGAGAAAGAGGAAGGCGCTACTTAGCTGAGAATGAGTTAATAATAACAGAAACATGGTCCTGAAATATAGCAATAGCAATAGCAATAGCAGTTAAACTTATATACTGCTTCATAGGGCTTTCAGCCCTCTCTAAGCGGTTTACAGAGTCAGCATATTGCCCCAACAACAATCCGGGTCCTCATTTTACCCACCTCGGAAGGATGGAAGGCTGAGTCAACTCTGAGCCGGTGAGATTTGAACAGCCGAACTGCAGAACTGCAGTCAGCTGAAGTAGCCTGCAGTGCTGCATTTAACCACTGCGCCACCTCGGCTCTATAGGCAGTCCTCGACTTACAACAGTTCATTCAGTGACCGTTCAAAGTTACAGCATCACTGGGAAAAGTGACTTATGACCATTTTTCACACTTACAACCGTTGCAGCATCCCCATGGTCATACGATCCAGATTTGGAGGCTTGGCAACTAGTTCATATTTGTGACGGTTGCAGTGTCCGGGGGGATCAACATTTGTGATCTTCTGACAAGCCAAGTCAATCGGAAGCCAGATTCTTTTCACAACTTGGTGGGGTTGGACTAGATGACCTACACGGTCCCTTCCAACTCTGTTAATATGTATCTAACTAACACCACTACCACGCGCGATTCCTTTGACAACAGTGGCAAGAAAGATTATAAAATAAAAGAACGTCTCACAACAACAGGAATTTTGGACTCAATTGTGGCGATAAGTCACAGCAGATATCAATACTCCTACTATGGCTACTGAATCTGGTCTGCAAACATACAAATGGCCTCTGGATGGCAGAAATGTGATACTGAAAACTAACTCTGCTTACATCTGGTGGGCATGCAGAGTTTTGCAGGCAGATAATTTGCATAGCCCATTCTAACCATTATTACTCCTACACAATTGTACAATTAAGCTGAATATGTTGGATGGCTAGAGAAATGAATCTATGGGCTCATTCTTCAGCAGAGATGAACAGTGTATCTTGCTGAAAACTGCCCTTTCCTCCTTTAAAAACACCAGTTTAATTTGTGTCACTAGAAGGCTGAGTTCCTAGAATGCTTCTTCTGAAAAGGATGATATTTAACCAAACACCCTGGACCTCTACAGCATAATATTCACAAAATCCTCTTGAAGGTGTAATTATCCTCATTCGCTTAGGGCTATTCTTCTGGATTGCTAAACCAACATCCAAAGCAGGAAGGCGATTGCAGAATGCTTCAGCACAGAAAAGATAATGGCCCTGCTTTAACTGTTAAAATATTATATTACTTGCTCAAAGGGTACTGCGCTCTTTGAAAAAAAAAAAGCACGTGAAAAGGAACATTCATGTTACATTGTCCAGTCACTTCACAAAGGAAGCTGCTGACAGTTGAAAAGATGTTGATGAAGTAGATGGGGCCAGGAGCAGGGGTGGGTTCCTGCCAGTTCTAACCTCTTCTATAGAAGAGGTTCCACAAATATACCGTGCCGTTTAGAACCGGTTCCAGCTCCCTCCCCCCGCCCGTCTGCACCATGCTTGCCCCGCCCGCCGCTAACTGATTGGCTGGCTCACCAGTCACCCCGCCCACCTCTAAGAGTCCTATCTAAACCTTAAAAGTCTTAAAGCTGTCAAGTTTGAATGCCCCCGGGTTTTTTTTCTAAAGGGTTAGGGGTGCAAGAGTCTTATAACTTGACAGCTTTAAGACTTGCATGCTTCAAATGCCAGAGTTCCTAAGTCAACATTTTGGTTGCTAAGCAAGAGCATTGTTAAGTGAGTTACAAATTGGCCACACCCACCCAGTCACATGACTGCCAAGCCACTCCCACTTGGTCACATGGCTGGCAAGCCACTCCCACCCGGTCACATGGCCGGCAAGCCACTCCCACAAAGCAGGCCACACCTACAGAAGAGGTTCTAAAAGAAAATTGAAACCCACCACTGGCCAGGAGGCACTGCCTGGAGATGTGTTTTTACTTAAACCCGTTAAAACAAGATATATGTCAAACAGGAAGACCTTCACAAATTAGAAGCTGCACCAAATGGTGGTTTTGCCATGCATTGCCCTGAAGCCATGCAATCTCTGTTTCCAAAAGCAAACCAGGAATTATCTTAACTTCTCCCTTGTCAAGCTAGGAAGGAATTTTAAGGATATAGTCTTCATTATGGTTGGTCACATGGTCAGTTAGATGTTTAGACTGGATTTGGCATCTTTATCCACCTATGGAGTCCTTTCTAAGGACTCCCGTTAGGCAGATGTCGTTGTTTGATGGTGCGAAAGGTATTATTATTATTATTGGATGTAAGCTGTGCCAAGTAAAGCTGCCTTTTGCAATTGACTGATAGAGATTTCGTCAATGCCAATGATGTTCTGTTATGATTACAGGTAGCTCTTGACATAATGACCACAATTAGCCCAAATTTTCTGTTGTTAAGCGAAATAGTTGTTAAGTTAATTTTGCCCCATTTTATGACTTTTATTACAAGAGTTGTTAAGTGAATCACCACAGTGATTAGCTTAGTAACATGGCTGTTAAGTAATTCTGGCTTCCCCATTGACTTTGCTTGTCAGAAGTTTGCAAAAAGTGATCACATGACCATGGAACATTGCAACCATCATAAATAAAAAGCCAGTTGCCTAGTGTCTAAGTTTTGATGAAGTGACCATGGGGATGAAGTGTGAAATATGGCCATAAGTCACTTTTTTTCCAGGGCCATTGTAACTTTGAATGGTCACTAAATGGACTGTTGTAAATCAAGGACTCCCTGCATTGTTATGGTTGGTCACATAGTCAGCCAGAGGTTTACACTGGATTTGGCATTTTTATTGCCCATAGAGTCCTTCGTGATGAGCCAGGGCCTTGAGGCTGTTAGAGACTGGATGGGGGTCAACAAGCTTGTACTCAACCCAGATAAAACCGAGTGGCTGTTGTGCTTCCCTCCCACTAATTGGCCAAGTGTTCCATCTCTCAGGCTGGGGGGTCAAATTGTATACCCCTCAGATAGGGTCCGCAACTTGGGAGTCCTCCTGGACCCACAGCTGACTTTCGAACACCATTTGTCAGCTGTGACCAGGGGGCATTTGCCCAGGTTCTCCTGGTGCACCAGTTGCGTCCCTACCTGAACCGGAGGCTCTCACAACAGTCACTCGTGCCCTTGTGACCTCTAGGCTGGAGTACTGCAACGTGCTCTACATGGAGCTGCCCTTGAAGAGTATTCGGCAACTTCAGCTTGTCCAGAATGCAGCCGCGCGAGCGATTGTGGGTGCCCCTCGATTCACCAACGTAACACCTATCCTCCGCGAGCTGCACTGGCTGCCTGTTGATCTCTGGGTACGCTTCAAGGTGCTAGTTGTCACCTACAAAGCCCTTCATGGTATTGGATCTGGGTACTTGAGAGACCGCCTACTGCCAATTACCTCCTCTAGACCAATAAGATCCCATAGATTAGGCATCCTCCGAATTCCATCAGCCAGCCAATGTCGACTGGCAACTACCCGGAGGAGAGCCTTCTTGGTGGCTGCTCCGACTCTCTGGAACGAACTCCCCATGGAGATTTGTACCCTCACCACCCTCCAGGCCTTCCGCATAGCCCTTAAAAGCTGGCTGTTCCAACAGGCCTGGGGCTAAAGACTTGTAACCCCACTCGAATGGTATGACTGTTGTGTTTTTAATGACGTATGGTTCTATGTTTGTAACTTGTCTGTCTTTCCCCTCCCTTCAATTGTGAGCCGCCCTGAGTCCCCCCAGGGAAAAGGGTGGCATACAAATAAAGTATAAACTAAACTAAACTAAACTAAACTTCTTATTAGATGTGCAGTGAGACAACTCATCCTGATCCTCAGCCAAACTCATTGTGGAAAGTTGAATGAGTTGGAATTCTGGAATTCCATAAGGTTCAGGCAGTAGGGAAGTGATAAAGGCAAATCAGGGTGAGTCGCATTGCTATGGAAACAGGAAATGGCACGAATCCATGAAAATGGCTTCTGTGTTGTGAATGGAGACAACTCCATCCCCGAATGTTTACTCTGGGCTTGGCTGTATATAAATAGCTACTGCTGTTTTGAGGTTTTTTTTTCTTCTTTCTTTCTTCTTTCCTGCGAAAGGATTCCGCAGGCCAAGTATAAAATAAACAAAGCCATAAGCTTCAAGCCTCTGTTTTTGTTTTCTTCTTCAGATAGCACATTGGTTCCTCTTGCCGCTTGGGATTACTCCAGATTTCCACTGTCCATTATTCTCCTCTCTGCTTACATGATGGAACAGCATCTTAACAGATGCATTTCATCAGCCTGATGCGCTTAAGGACTTTAAAAAAAAAAGAAAGAAAGAAAAGAAACACCCTAATAAAACACTAAATCCCCTACGAGGATAATTATTCTTTGTGGATTAAAAGCCAAATAAACAAGATCAAGACCTCAATTATTTAAAAAACCACATCTTGGAAGGAGACTGTGAAATACGGCTCCGGGAAAGTCCAGCATGCTACAACTCTTTGTATTGGTTGTATGGATCCTCAGATTGGCCTGTCCACATTCCCATGTAGAAATGGTGAATTGACCCTGGTAACCTCTGACATGTCCCCAACCGTCTGAGATGGAAAGATCTTGATGATTAAATTCGATTTGTGAACTTGTTTCCTGATATCTTTGTACATGCCTCATGGGCCTTAACCAGCCATATCTAATCTAGTAATTCTCTTAAATTTCATAGAACCATAAACTTTGAAGTCGTGGCTGAGCAACAGCCATCTGGAGCCTTCCAGATGTTGTTGATCTACAATTGCCAGCAAATATGGGCAGTGGTAAGAGTGTGGATGTAGTTCAGAAACACTGGGTCAATTCTGGCTCATCCCTGTAACCTAATTCAAGGAATATCACCTTACCAATTGATGTGTAGTCTGAACTAGGGATAATTAAGTCTTTCCCCCTTGTTGTTTTCCCGAAAACTGCTGGGCAGCACAACCAAGAGGAAAGTACTCTATAACCACCAAAAGGTTCTGAAGAATGCCAAGGTGCAATGCTAGCTTATCAAAGTTGTGCTTATGTAACATGATTAATTAGGTGATGATCAGGGTTAATAATTCAAGCAAATAATTCAAGTTGGATTGGAGCTAGTTATAATTCCAAAAGCAGCCCAGCATTGTTTTTGTTGTTGCTGTTAGTTGCGAAGTTGTGTCTGACCCATCACGATCCCATGGACAACATTCTCCAGGCCTTCCTGTCTTCTACCATCCTCTGGAGTCCATTTAAGCTCACGCCTACTGCTTCAGTGACTGTATCCAGCCACCTCATTCTCTGTCGTCCCATTCTTCTTTTGCCCTTCAATTGTTCCCAGCATTGGGGTCTTCTCCAGTGAGTCCTTCTTCTCATTAGGTGGCCAAAGTATTTGAGTTTTAGTGACGTGCGTGAGGTTTATGGCTGGTGAGGCACTGACACAGGGGTTTCAAATTTTTTACTTGTGGACTTCAACTCCCAGAATTCCACAGCCAGGCATGCTCAGTTCCAATTTAAAGACAGCATTTGTTTTTCTCCGTTGCGAAAATGTTTCCTTCATTCTCTTCTCTCTCCCCCTCCTTCCTCTCTCTCTCCCTCCCCCTCTCTCAAACAGACACATGCCCACAGGAAGTTGGATTGGAGCCGATCTGAACCTTTGATTGCAGGGGGAGCACGTTGCCTTTTCAAACTTGTAATCAGTGAAGCTGGGCTTATATAGTTTTATCCAGGTAGGTGTGTGTGTGTGTGTGTGTGTGTGTGTGTGTGTGTGTGTGTGTATTTGAAAAGGCAACGGCTCTGCCTGCAATCAAACTACACTGGGGAGGGATCTACACTCGAGGATGAAGTTTGAATTCCTTCCCTCCCTCCGACCCAGTACCTTTTCCAGCTGTTGCAGAGAGATTTCAACTTGCTCTTGCCTGTCATCATGAAAAGAAAAAAAATGTAAAAGGAAAAGGCAAGAGCTGAGGTTAGGCTGAGCTAGTTGCTGCCAGAGTCACCTTAATGGATGACTCTGCTTAACTGTTTAAAAAAGCCTCTAAAAAAGCACCCTCACAGGAGGAGGCAAGAGAATGACGTGCCTCACCTACGTCAGAAATTTTTAGGGTTTTAACCCTTGCTTAACTCTGCTTGAGTGATCATAAAACGCCAGACTAGATGAGGCACGTCGTTCTCCTGCCTCCTCCTGTAGAGGGCGCTTTTTAAAACAGTTAAGCACTAAGCAGAGTAATCCATGATGACTCTGGCAGCAACTAGCTCATCCTGATCTCAGCTCTTGCCTTTTTCTTTTACATTTTTTTTCTTTTCATAATGATAGTGGTGAGGCTCTGCCTCCCCTGACTGCACGTCCCTGTTGAGTTTTATCTTCAGGTTCTGGCCTTCTAAAGAGCAGTCAGGGTTGATCTCTTATAGAACTGACTGGTTTGATCGCCTTGCAGTCCAAGGGACTCGCAGGAGTCTTCTCCAGCACCATAATTCAAAGGCCTCCATTCTTTGGCACTCAGCCTTTCTTAATGGTCCAACTTTCACAGGCATACATTACAACTGAGAAAACCATAGCCATGACTATACACACTTTTGTTGGCAGAGTGATGTTTGGAACTAATCAAATATTTCTTGGTATGATATGAATGCATAAATGAGGATTAACTCTTCCTTTCATCAGCAGAGATTAAAATGGGATTTTCTGGGATCTACCTTTCAGTGATCAATTTACTTTTCATCTTCTCTGTGACCACAGAGGATTGGTCTTAAAAGATCTGCAGAAAATGGTGGGTTAAACCTTCCTCTATTCTACCTGCAGAGTTTTATTTTGTCTATGTGCATTTTTAAGGGGTAAGGCAGAGGTGGGTTCCTACCAGTTCACCTATTCGGTAGAACCGGTTCGTCAATCTACCGAACCGGTTAGAAGAGGTTCCACCAGTGGACCCGGAAAGCAGGCCACACCTACAGAAGAGGTTCCAAAATTTTTTGAAACCCACCACTGGTCCTTGGATATGATTATTCTACACTATCATGCTCATATTTATAAACCTCAGTGCCTCTGTGAAAGGTAAGGATGACTACTGCGTTTGTGGTGCAATCAGAACATTGCGTGTTGAAGTTGTTTTAACGCAAACCAAAGATGCCTTTTAAAAAACAAGTGTACATCATATTCTTATGCATGCCAGTGCTGTGTGTGAGGTAATTTAAAGTGGTTCTGACAAGTGTCGTCGGCATCTTCATATCCGGTCACATGGCAGCCCTCCCATCCGGTCACATGGGCAAGCCACTCCCACAAAGGAGGCCACACCCACAGAGTAGGTTCGAACAATTTTTGAAACCCACCACTGGGGTAAGGTAATTACAGCATCCCAAATGCAACGGCTTAAAGACTGGCATCCAAAAACTGCATTACATTGGATGCCTCCTGGAGGAAAGAGTTTGACCAGCCTTGGAAAGCCTGGTGCCAAACACTTAAGGAAGATGTTAAGATTATTAATCTCTCTTAGGACAAAGCCAAAATGCTGCGAATGATAAGACTGCTGGAAATAACTTGCTGCCCAATGTCCTCTGCACAGGACCTGATGATGATGATGATGATGATGATGATGATGATGATGATGATGAAATGCATCTGTGATGCCAAGATGTCCTACAAAGGTGGTTGCTTTCATTTCACTGGGGAAATCTTGATTGCTAGCTGTTTGCACAAGGACATACATGCCCCAAGACACAACCAGGATCAAAGAATTCCACAAAAGAGGACAAAATACAGAAATGAAAGAAAGAGAGACAGGGCCTATGAGTGCATGCACAAAGTTTCAAGGAAGAGTATAGTGAGAATGACATTTTGAGGGAGCAAGGATGGAGCAGAGATACAATGAGAGCTAGAAAGGTTTCTCTCTTTAATTTTTTTTAAAAAAACCCACAGGGCTGCAATATAACACTGTGTGCTTTGATAGACAGGTTGGTATTGCAACAAAC
The DNA here is from genome assembly GCF_009769535.1 of Thamnophis elegans. NCBI lineage: Eukaryota > Metazoa > Chordata > Lepidosauria > Squamata > Natricidae > Thamnophis > Thamnophis elegans. Next base: position 37,123,641 of record NC_045553.1, read on the forward strand.
ATTACTTACGTGGGAATGCAGTATTCAGAAAGAATTTGGGAACAAGGCCTACCTTCCTCAGTTTTGCAAAATTGATTTAGGTATTATACCAGCGTGAATTCAAACAGTTCATCTTGAGGTTTACTTCAGTCGACAAAGTCTGTGGCTAAAACATATGATTTTACTTTACTTTTGGAGTCTCTCTGCTTCTTGTAACAACTGATCTGATGAACAACTCTAGAGGACCCCCAGATTGGCCTACTATTTTATGCCATTTAATCGGTTCCAAATGCTGATATTGCCAGATTCTCTGCCAGTTTCTCCCATGTGCCCATCCCACACAGGCACCCACACATTGTTCCTGGCAGACCTTAACTCTACATCTGCAGTCCTGAATGCCCTTGAATGTTGAGAACACTATGAAAAGGCTTTTAGCATGAAAGTGGGTTTATTCATAAATATATTATTGTAAGGAGACCCTTGTTGCCTGATCCATTGTTCCCCAACAAAGCCTTGAGAACCCAACAGCTCAATAAATGAATAACTTTTATCTGCTTGCTTAATACCAGTACATGAACACTGGCATAATGCCTCCCTCCTCTTTTCCAATGAAAACAGGTCAGATATTGTCCAAACCATTTACATCACTTCAGTGGTGTCCAATTTACATGAGAATCACCTCTTTGCAGGGAATTACTGCTTAATTAAAGAACAGCAGTCACTTTAATTAGCATGTCTCCATGCTTCCTGGTACTTTGCATGGATTCAAATGAGCTGCTCATTAAGACTTGGCATTGATAGAAGCTACGCCCTTTGGCCGTGATCTAACTAAATTAACATCAGAGGACAAGCCACTTTATGGTTCAGAAGGGATGACAGACAGGTCTTCTCTTCACGTCTAACCATACACAGTCTACCCCAGAGATAGCGAACAGCTAGATGGAAAGTCTGAGATAATTCAATCAAAAGCCATTCTTGATTTTTTTTTTTACTTATTATGAACAAGTCCTTCTATTCTTGACTTTAAAAAAATAATATGAAGTCTTTCTTATGAATGACATGAACGTTTTCCATGTTGTTGCTATAAAAGAGGGGTGGAGAACTATTTATTTATTTATTTGCATCAGTAGACTGCACTTTTTCTCAAGTATTATTTAACACTAGAGAGAGGCATGGTAATAGGATGGGAATGACTTTATTTATTTGCACTTAAAACATGAAAAAAAGTGTCATTGAATTTCGGTGGTGTGATGCAGCAACTGTGTACAAACTATTTGAAAGGTATTGAGAATAACTTCTGGACCTTTATTTTCCCTTTTGTCTTCTGATTAATATAGGGCAAGAATGCTAAAGCATTACAATCCACTGTATCTGGAGGGCAAACCATTGTAGGAAGACTTTACAGCAGGAGTTTCTAGTCTTACAGCCTGTGGACTTCAACTTCCAGAATTTCCTGGCCAGCTATGTTGGCTGGGGATTTCTGGGAGTTGAAGTCCACAAGTCTTAAAGTTGCCAAGGTTGGACAGCCCTGCTTTACAACTTCTAGAGATGTTCATGGAACACCAGTGAAGAGTCAGCATTCCCACCTCCAGAACCTCACCCCATAAATCTGGTGCGACAATGTGGTCAATACATCTAACAATAAATGTTAGAAAAAAGAAAGAGTTCATCCTTTAGGCCAGAGGCCTGCCCCTTTAAGACAAGGGGTGGAGTTTGAATCAAAGCTGTTCAGGTAGTGTCCCCTTAGATCTTATTGGAGCAGTTGGAACTATACCATGGTGCTGCAACCTCTGAGATGTCTTCTCACTCCACAGCCTCCTAGTTATTTCTTAGGGTTATAGAGCACATATATAGAATCTTCTTTTTTTAATTCTTTAAACCAAATTTCTTCTTTTCTTGTGATGAGCAGCTGTGCAATCAAAGGAAAAGACAGTTCCTTTCAAGAACCAAAAACAGGTCAAATTTGAGTGCCCAAGCGTAGAAAACCGTATTTTTGGCCTTGTTTGTAAGGGGCGCTATATACTACATTTTTGCTTTGAGTCAAAGCTAGACAAGAAGTGACAGCATTTCAGATTGAGGGAAATCTGAACAGATCTTGGGAAAAGGATCCTTCTTTCTCCCCTTTCAGCAACACTCTATTTGATTGCCTCAATCAAGTTGCAAATATATCAATAAGGGAAATTCAAGCTGGTTGAAGAACCTCATTTAAGAAGGGGCTAAATCTAAAGTACCTACAGAAGAGTAAGCCACAGTTTTCAAAGAAAAAGAACAAGAAACTGATTCAAAGTGAAATTGATAGATTCATTTATCCCTATCCACAGACAGATTATAACACAAATTTGGCCCATGTAGTTTTTTTAAAGCAAAAATATGCAACCTTGGGTTGTTTTCATAATATGTTTACTCATTGCTAATCATAGTTTATGGTTTATAGAGTTGACCCAATGTTTTAGATGTGCATTATGCCCAAGCCAAACGCTAATTATAATGGCTGGGTTCAAACAATTAGATTAACATATGACTGGCTGATGTTTCTCCATTGTGTTCGAAGAGGACCTTGGCATCTAACAGGTTGTGGGCTGTCCACGATTTGTCCGCAGGTGGCTGGTAAGGCCTATACGGGCATGAAATATTCTGCCACATGTCAGGAAGACATATGCGGGCACCATTGTTGCAGCATTTGCAGCTCTGGCTTTGCGGAGTGCTCACTTCTCTTGTGCTATTTGTTCTTCTGTCTCAGATGTCTGGCAGCCTTGGTGGATCAGCGTGCGCCATGTCAATCGATCTTGTGCCAGGGTTTCCCAGGAGGTGGTCGATTTCTAGAGACTTAAAGGAGGCTTCCAATGTGTCTTTGTATTGCTTCCTTTGTCCCCCGCATTGCTTTCCTTGAGACAGCTCACCCTAGAGGAACCGTTTGGGGATGCGATGGTCTGGCAACCTGCCGCCCAGTGTCTGGGCTTTCACCAACAGGGTGTGAACTGATGGCAGGCCTGCTCTAGAGAGGATTTCTGTGCCTGGCACTTTGTCCTGCCACCAGATCCTCAGAATTCTACAGCGGCAGGTTGTGTAGAAGTGGTTCAATTGCCTAGCGTGCCTCCTGTATACAGTCCAAGTCTCACCGGCATGCATCAGGGTAGTTAGCACGCTCGGTAGACTTTGAGCTTTGTAGCAAGGCTTATTCCACAGCGGTCCCACACGTTGGTCAGTAGTCTTGCCAAATGCAGAGCTTGCCTTGGCATTCTGCAGTTGGCTCCAATGTCAATTGTTACTGCAAGGGAGAGGATGCTACCGAGGTATGTGAATTGGTCCACTGCTTGCAGCTTTTGTCCCTTCACTGTGATGGTGGGCTCTTGGGCTTTTGGAGCTGGCTGATGCATCACTTCGGCCTTCTTTATGTTGACGAGGAGGCAGAAGTTGTCGCATGCTGCTGTGAATTTGTCCACACTGGCTTGCATTTCCTGCTCTGATCCGGCATTCAGGGCCCAGTCTGAATTACGTCTGGCTACAACGTGTGGTTCAGAGGTTGGTTCCTACCGGTTCGGATGAGTAAGTAGTAACTTGGCCACCCACGCACCTGAACTGGTTTTATCAGCTTGTTTTTTGCTCCTGTGCAAGCGCGGAAACAATTTTTGGACTACTGTGCATGCGCGCACGCAGAGCACATGCGCGCCTGAAGCGCATCCATGAGTGAACCAGGGTGTAAAAGAAACCGGAACCACCCCTGGTGTGGTTGTATGCATGTTAGAATATTGAGCTGCATCTTGCCACAAACTTTTAAACAAAGGCAATTATAGATATTTACAATGTATTTTAGGTAACAATTTACAAATAGGGGCCCTATTCTTTGTATTATAATAAAAGGTGGATTGTTGGATGCCTTGAAAGCTTAGTTGACAGAACACCCTAAACCAGGATATGTTTGCCCATTGGCCACAATTTTTCTCCCGGCACTTGAGAAGGTATCAGAAGAAAAAAATCAAATAAAAAATCAAGTGAAGAGTGAGATTATTGTGAAGGAAATGGGATAGAAAACAATCGAGAGGATGAGGAAATTCCAAATGGAATGGAACTATTTAAGAAGAGCATATTGATTAGTTGGAGAGATGCGGTGGCTCAGTGGCTAAGATGCTGAGCTTGTGGATCAGAAAGGTCGGCAGTTCAGCGGTTCAAATCCCTAATACCGCGTAACGGAGTGAGCTTCCCTTACTTGTCCCAGCTTCTGCCAATTTAGCAGTTCAGAAAAGCACATAAAAATGCAAGTAGAAAAATAGGGACCACTTTGGTGGGAAGGTAACAGCATTCCATGTGCCTTTGGCATTTAATCATGCCGGCCACATGACCATGGAGATGTCTTTGGACAGCGCTGGCTCTTCAGCTTTGAAATGGAGATGAGCATCGCCCCCTAGAGTCGGGAATGACTAGCACATATGTGTGAGGGGAACCTTTGCCTTTACCTATTGATTAGTTGAATAGATAAAATCCCAGATGAAAACTTTATTTTCACACACAAAGATAGTGCAGCTTTTCAGATTTTATCCTCCCAAATTGTTTCAGTGCATTAGGAGTGATAAACCTACCATCTATCTTCAACTTTTTGAAGCAGCTGCCAGCATACGAACCCAGGAAAAACTGCAGCTGTTTTCAGAGTATTGTGGACCAGTGTTATGTTTGTGATCCTGTATGCTCCGAAATATCATTTTGGAATTAAGCCTGAAACCCCACATAATCCTATCCCATATTACAACATGTAGTACGTATTTTGATTTCACAACTATCTAGAGAGCAACAGACATTTTCTGTGAATGCAGCTGATCAATGAACTGTTGAAGGGAAGAGGGAGAAAAAAACGTATGCGAACAAAAAGGGGCTGGGAACAAAAAACATTTGGCAAAACAGAGGCATTTATGCAACATATGTCATTTCAGACACAATTCACAGGATTTGCTTCTCCTGGCTGCTAAGATTGTACCAGCAAGGAAGATTCACACAGAATTTCACACGGCTGGAATCGCTCAAGAGAATCTCTGTTCAACTTCTGAGGTCTCCAATGACTCAGGAATGAGCAAATATTTTTGCCAATCTGCTCCGTCAGTTTCACATACAGGTAGTTCAAAGATCCCTGTCGTCCAGATTCTAGTTTGATTTATTAGCTTAGAAATTGCCAGTAAATCCGCATAGTTCACTTTATTCATTCTTTGTTTGTTCTTTACTTCCTACTCAATTAACTGGCCAAGTTAGCTGACTTTCCCACTTGACAACTTATTCCTATCTTAAGCCATTGCTTGCTTGCGTGTTGCCTTCTTGCTTGTTTCTTCCTTCTTCTTTCCTTCCTTCTTCTTTCCTTTCCTCTTTCTTTTTCCTCCCTCCTCCCTCCCTCTTCCTTCTCTTCTTCCTTCCTTTCTCTTCTTTTTCCACTCCTCCCACCCTCCTCTCTTTCTTCTTCTTTCTTTCTTTCTTCCCTCCCTCCACTCTCTTTCATCGGTCTTTTGTTTGAAGGACAATAAACCAATTCAAGTCCAATAAAAATAATGCTTGCAATAAATAAATAAAAATGTCCTATAGATCACACAAGAGCTTCTGTAATCCAGCCAGATGCTTGTGGCCTTGTTTCACAAATGGGACATAAGGACAACGCAGTAACACCGTCCCACTGACATTTTCCAGTGATTGATGCAGATTGAGTCATGGTTTATCTAACCATGGTTTGCTGAATAAAGCACCGGCAAGCCCCAATTGCCCATTAATAGCAGTAGACTTAGCAGTAGACTTATATACCGCTTCATAGGGCTTTCAGCCCTCTCTAAGCGGTTTACAGAGAGTCAGCATATTGCCCCCAACAATCTGGGTCCTCATTTTACCCACCTCGGAAGGATGGAAGGCTGAGTCAACCTGAGCCGGTGAGATTTGAACCGCTGAACTGCTGATCTAGCAGTAGCCTGCAGTGCTGCATTTAACCACTGCGCCACCTCGGCTCTTTAAATGTTCATTGGAGAACTTCAACCATTTCACAAAGTTATACAGGTACAGTTTTATGGATGAATCATTGACTGAGTACATCCATCACACTAAGACAACCTTAAAGCCCTCCATGGTAGTGGATCTGATTACTTGAGAGACCGCCTTCTGCCGATTACCTCCCTTCGTCCCATCAGATCGCACAGAGTGGGCCTCCTCCGAATTCCATCCGCCAGTCAGTGCCGACTGGCGACTATGCGGAGGAGAGCCTTCTCAGTAGCAGCTCCGACCCTTTGGAACGACCTCCCCGTAGAAATTCGCACCCTCACCACAGTCCAGAGCTTCCGCATAGCCCTTAAGACCTGGCTATCCCGTCAGGCCTGGGGATAGGATTTTACACCCCACCCGAATGTTGAATGAATGTTGTTTTTATTACTATTTGTATTTGTATCCACATATTGTTTTACGTTTTGTTTTGCATTCCCTTCCCTTGAGTTGTAAGCCGCCCTGAGTCCCCTCAGGGAAAAGGGCGGCCTATAAGTGACAATAAATACTAAATACAAATACTAAAATACTTGTGCAGCTCGGTCAGTGGTGGGTTTCAAAAATTGTTCGAACCTACTCTGTGGGTGTGGCCTCCTTTGTGGGAGTGGCTTGCTGCCCATGTGACCCAATAGGAGTGGCTTGCCGCCCATGTGACCAGATGGGAGTGGCTTGCCGCCCATGTCACCGGATATGAAGATGCCGACGACACTTGTCAGAACCACCTTAAATTACCTCACACACAGCACTGGCATGCATAAGAATATGATATAAGCTTGTTTTTTAAAAGGCATCTTTGGTTTGCGTTAAAACAACTTCAACACACGCAATGTTCTGATTGCACCACAAATGCAGTCGTCATCCTTACCTTTCACAGAGGCACTGAGTTTTATGAATATGAGCATGATAGTGTAGAATAATCATATCCAAGGACCAGTGGTGGGTTTCATAAAATTTGGAACCTCTTCTGTAGGTGTGGCCTGCTTTCCGGGTCGACTGGTGGAACCTCTTCTAACCAGTTCGGTAGATTTGACCAACCGGTTCTACCGAATAGGTGCGAACTGGTAGGAACCCACCTCTGAGCTTGGTTCACATAACCTGGGAAATCAAAACCAAGCAAGCCGTATTACGGCTTAGCATGCTGTGTGATTAAAAAGCAAGGGGGATATTTGTCCTCTGGCTGTGATTTAGATGAAAGAGGAGCAGGAGGCTTGAGGCTCCTTTAGATCTGTCTTTTGCACCTCGGCTGCACTGACTCTGTCTTAGGGAAGCGGACCTGAGAGTTTGCATGTTTTTGTTCCTCCAGGGAGGGCATAAACGTCCCCCCCCCCCCCGTACCTCCAGGCCTGGCGAGGATCATTTTTCTCCAGATGACCCTCCATTTCAGTAATATGATCGTCCTGTCATGGTTCCAAGCCCTGATTTTGGCAGAACAAAGGCCACTGTGCATCTTTCACTCCCTAGCCAGGGAATGCAGCTGTGGGTCACAGCGTAGCCAATCAGGAATGAACATTTTGGAGCGCGTCTAATGCAGTTTGTACAGGCAACCTTTCAGGCATTCATGGGAGTGAATCTCACAAAGCTGAACTGACATTGCCTTGCTGCTCTCATTTAGATATCTCACCCTCAGCTCTGGGACGGGACGGGACCAAGGCAGCCTGAACAACCGCAGTCTTGGGGACTCCAGGATTTTAAATACCCAACCGCGCTCTTGCTGGGGAGGAGCGATGCTTCATTAACGTTGGCTGCACATAGGGCCTGGCTGAGCAATCGTTTTCCCGTCCTCCCCCAGGAGAAACATGGAGCCTGAGAAAGAGACTTTCGATCCCAGCTCAGCCAACAGCTGAGCCAAGAGCCAAAATCTGGAGCTGCGTTTCCGCTGCCTTTGCACACAGCGCGAGATTGATGAGAACAGGATTCCCAATCAACGGGACCCGGCCCCTCTCCTGTACTGCAAGCCCCCTCTTAAAGAAACACTGTCACTTTAGAATTAATGAATTCCTCTTTGTGCCATTGTCCCTAGGCCCAGCCTGGCAGTCCTTAGCAATTTAAACAGCTGCCTGAACAAGGCCACGTTTTAATTTGCCAGCAGAAAAGGAAGGGCTTTATGCAGACAAGCAAACCAAAATAATCAATTTCAAATTGCTAAAGCCAGATCCACGGGGAAGCAGATCTAGGGAGGGGGGTGGGGGTGGGTGAGCCAGAGGCCTAAGGGAGAAGGCATGCAGGCTAAAGCTCTCAAATTTTCCTGTCTCCGTTCCCATAGCCACTTTTCTAGGTTTCACATTTAAACCCACGTGGGGAAAAAACAAAATCAAACTCCCACTCATCCAGAGTCAGCTTTGGGTTGCAGTGAGCTCGGTTGCCTTGAAGAAAGTGACTCTTAAAATGTCAACAGGTTGTAAACGGATGAGGAAGGTTTAATATTAACACCCCTGTCCCCCTTTTGCAACCTATCGTGCTCAGAGGATGTTCTCATGGGGTTTCCATATACCGCGTTTTTAATTTAACGGCCATTGTGGTGGAGAGGTCTCCGGATCTAAGTGAACCGTTTCGAAATTTGCAGGACTCATTTGAATATTATTATTAGTGGCTGGTTGCCAGTTCTATGGTGGTATTTTTGGTGACCTGATCAAAGAGCAGAGTAATTTGAAGTTTGCATTACAGTCACCAGGGGGTGGGGTATAGAAACCAGTGGCCTGATGCTTGTGGTGAGGGCTACTAATTGGTATTCTCCGTGTTTTGGAAGGTCATTGCAACATGTAGTTCATTTTCCTAAAAAGGCAGCAGGTTTTCCCAGAAGGAGGTGCCACCTTTGAAAACCCGCCTTTAGATCTGGAAGCTAATATGGAAATCAACAATGTCTCTAAAATCTATTTTGGTCTTTTATGCGCTAATACTTCTGCAGGAGCCATTAAAAAAATGCAGAATTTCAAATTAGGCATAGTTGCTTTCCTACCACACTGGAGTGCTTGCTGGAGAAAATGTATTATGGCCAAAAAATATATGCTTGGTGAAAGGTACACCTTTGGTGAGGCTTAGCAGAGGTTTTAACTTTGGTTCTAGAAGTTTTACCGGTAAGTTATACATTTATCTGGGGGGAAGGGGGGAGAATTTTTCGATAAAAAAGTGGTATAATGGTAAAGTAGAATAGGGCCAATTTGGTGTAGTGTGAAGGCATCTGTCAGATGCTACTTCATTTAATAATCAGGAAAGAAAGCACTCAACTCCATTTGCTTGAAATTAAGTGTACTTTTACTAATTACAAACGAATAGTAGCAAAGCAAAGCTGAATCTGGTTAATTAGGCGCGAAAGCAAAGAATATCATGTATAGTTCAATCCCCTCCCCTTGGCACCCCAGTCCATAGTCCAATTATAATTCACCCAACTGTCAGGTGGGAGATATCTTCAAAAAACATCACCAGGATGGAATCAGGGAGAAACTGGGAGACTGTGAATTCTAATCCTGTCTTACAGTGGTGGGTTGCTAATCCGTTCCAACCGGTATGGTTGGAACGCGGCCGGTGGCGTCCTCGTGCATGCGCGCAGTTCACGCATGCGTCTTAGCACCTGCACGATGCTCCAGCTGCTCGTGGAGAATCGCACAGGCGCTGTATGTGCCATGCACCTGCATGGAAGCACAGAAGCCTTTAAAGACCGGTAAGGAGTGAGGGCGGGCGGGTGGGCCCGTCGGCGTTCCTGGAAGTTACTTACTTCCGGGTTCACCGTCCGTGCGGACCGCCGTGGACTGGTTGAAACCCACCCCTGTGTCTTAGACATGAACACTGGCTGGGTGACTTTGGGCCAATCAACTGGAGACTGTAAGTTCTAGTCCTGCCTTATGCACAGCTCGGTGACCTTGGGCCAGTCATGTTATGCGATGTTATGGCGGCCCCATGACTGTGGAAATGTCTTTGGATGGCGCTGTCTCAATGGCCTTGAAAAGGAGATGAGCACAATCCCTAGAGTCAGCAACGATTAACAGAGTGCACAGAGTAAAATCTGCAGGGGCTACTTTACCTCTTACTGGTTGGAGAAGCTAAAAAGAAATCCCTCTGCTAGTTTAATTGGGTATGTTGTTTTTAGCTCAATAAATTAATTAGCGTACCAAATGACCTTTTTGAAGAAAACATCCCTGTTTTTGTTAGACATTCTGAGGGCGATTTCTCTACTGCTCAGAGTAGAGTTGTCTTCCTGTATTCAAAGTCCAGTTTCAGCCAGCAAAGTGCTTTGCCAGTAATTCATCTCATTTATAAAGTCGCCGTCATATTTAAGGCTGCAGCTGTCACTTTTCCCAGGAGTTCTGCATCCAAAACCTTTGCTAGAAACCAGTTCCACATACTCCCTAAGGCATCCCTTTACTTTGAAGCAGGCCAAGCAGGAAATTAAGAACTGTCTTCAAACAAAACCTCTCCAGGAACAGAAAAAGAGACTTCATTATTGTATCTTTAACCTATACGTGGCGGTAGATTAAAGTAATCTATTTGAGAACTTTAGACATAGTAAAATATGATGGCTTCTATTTCCTCATTCTGGACGGCCCTTTGCCTGGGACGTTTTCAGAATGGGTGGAACAAAAATTAAGCGGAACAGTTTTTGGCAATAATCAGGACTTTACTTTTTTTATTTTATGTTTTTTTTCGCCCTTGTTTTAAACATTCTAACGTGAAATCAAAGGGGGCTATTTCCATGTTTTCTTTCTTTCGTTGTTTGCAAAGCAGACATATATACTTGCTTAGCTACACTGACCAAATCTAGTGTCTATACTTTTAAAATTTTCTTTATGGATGTACAGATAGTCCTCAAATTACAATTTTCTGTTTAGGGACAGTTTGAAGTTACAACGCCACTGATAAAAGTGACATGGCTGTTTTTCATACTTCTGACCATTACAGCATCCCTGTGGTCACATAATCAAAATTCAGACATTCGTAAGGTGACCAGATTTTAACATTGGTAAAGCGGGACACCATTGACCGGGGGGGAAGGGGGTTCTTGATTAAAAATAAAAAAAAGTGTTCAGTCGCAGCATTAGAACTGCCAGGCGCACGCCTCTGACCACCACCCCTTCTCTCTCACAACCTACCCCCGCCCCGCTGCGACAAGCGGCTAAGTACAGTATTCTTTCCCCCACCTCCCGCACGTGCCAGGACTGAAATCCCGCCACCAAAACTCGCGAGAGGACATGTCCCCGTGACGCCCTCCTCCACCGCCCCTTCGCCCCGCCTCCAGTTCTAAATTCTAACAACTGCGAACTTTGATAAGCAGTTCTCGATAATCAGTTCTCAACAATTATTTGTTATTATTAAAATTTAACATTATACAATTAACAAAAATAATATAAAACTCATATCCTGGCGAAATAGCCACATGGCCACTGAAAACGTTATATTCCCTTCCTGTTCTCCCACCGTTCCCTAGCTTGTCGTACATTCTTTCCAAAAATTGGGACTTTTCAAAAGCGCCGCGGGACAAATTGTAAAAAATTGGGACTGTCCCGCCAAAAGCAGGATGTCTGGTCACCTTGGACATTTGGCAACTGTCTCATATTTATGACGGTTGCAGCATCCCAGAGTCCTGGATCATGTTTGTGATCTTCTGATAAGCAGAAGGGGAAGCCAGATTCAATTAGCAACTCTGCTACTAACTTCACAACTGAAGTGCTTCACTTAACAACCATGGAAAGGAAATGTCATAAAATGGGGCAAAATGATTCAGAGTCTCCCTTAGCAACAGAAATTTTGGACTCCATTGTGATCATAAGTTGAAGACTACCTATACTAGAATTTGTCTCTGAACAATCCCTTGCTGCCAATGTGTTCCCAACATGTTTAAATATAATTTACTGTTTTGGGGCCAAGCAAATCAATGCAGAATCCCATGCTTTTACCTCGTCCTCTTGCATTTCCATGTAACCAAGAAGCTAATATCTTTGAATTTGCTCTGCTTTAGTAGGCTCCTGATTTGCCAATTGTTGTAATAATTTCCACACTTTTGTTCCATTAAAATAAAATATACCGGTAGTCTTCGACCTATAACAATAGACATATCATATATACTGCTTCACAGTGCTTTTACAGCCCTCTCTAAGAGGTTTGCAGAGTCAGCATATTGCCCCCAAACAATCTGGATCCTCATTTTACCAACGTCAGACAGAGGGAAAGCTGAGACAGCCTTGAGCTATTCAGAGTCGAACTGCTGGCAGTTGGCAGAAATAGCCTGCAATACTGCATTCTAACCACTGAGCCACCAGGGCTATTTATAAGATTAAAATAGGAGGCAAAAGAGGAGGAAGAAGAGGAGGAAAAGGAGGAGAGCAATAGCCCTTAGACTTAGATACCTCTTTGTAGTACTTCACATCCCTCTCTAAGTGGTTTACAGAGTCAGCCTCTTGCCCCAACAATCTGGGTCCTCAGTTTACCCACCTCGGAAGGATGGAAGGCTGAGTCAATCTTGAGCCGGTCAGGATCGAACTGCTGGCAGTGGGCACATTCTTGTCTGCAATACTGCATTCTTATTTCCATTGCTAAGCAAAGCAGTTGTTAAATGAGTTTGCACCCATTTTATGATGTTTTGTGCCATGGCTGTTAAGCAAATCACTGCAATTGTTAAATGAATCACGTGGTTGTAAGCTGTGGTTAGGAACAGACAGGTTGGAAGAGTTTCCCATTCCAAATGAACATTGGTTTTAAAAATAACTGACCGCTTTTTTTTTAAAGCTGCAGCCCTCCGATCCTTCAACCTTGCCACAAGTATTTCTTTGGCTTTGCTAAAATGTCACTAAATCAAGCAACATGTTCTATATGGCCCTTTAGCCAAAGTGCATGATGAATATTTTACAGAGTGTAAGCCGTCTTTGGCCTTTCAGTAAACTGAATGTCAAGGAATTCAGAGGCAGGAAAAAGTTCTCTCTATAAATGTCCCTGTGAAATAGCGGAACAATTTTGACCAGACCTTTTGAAATAATAATCTTCAGACTGAAGAAAAGAATTCATTAAAGGAAATGAAAAACAATTGAACGAAACCTGGATGGAAAGTTATAGCTAATCGTGTTGAGCAATGTCAAAATACAGCATTAACTCCTAAGAGAAACCCTTAATTTAAAACTGTCTGCATTTTGTAGGAGATACTGCAGCCTGTATACCAGCATCTGTGCCAATTTCTTTAAAAAAATCCCCTTGTTTTGTCTATATGCATATATTGGCGGTGGTGGGGAGATTTTCAAAGGCTCTGCCTTTTACCAATCTTTTCCTAAGGGCCTATGCTAAACTGCAGTGGATAATGTCTTGGTATTTTGCTTCTTTATTATATCAACCCTCCATTAAAATCTAGAAATTGTTCAATAAAATAAGCAATCTGATTTTCCATTAAAAGTCCCAGTTTTTGGAACTTTGGAACTAGGTTACAAGTAGCTTTTGGGTGGCTGTGGGACACCTGCAATTTTTTCCTAGCATCTGTTGGTTCCTAGCAGTGGTGAAATTCATTTTTTTTTACTACTGGTTCTGTGGGCATGGCTTGGTGGGCATAGCAGGGGAAGGACCCTGCAAAATCTCCATTCCCTCCCACTCCAGGGGAAGGATCCTGCAAAATCCCCATTCCCACCCTACTCCAAGGGAAGGATCCTGCAAAATCCCCATTCCCTCTCCACTCCAGGAGGAGGATACTGCAAAATCCCCATTCCCTTCCCACTCCAGGGGAGGATAATGAAAAACCCATTCCCACTGTACTCCAGGAGAAGGATCGTGCAAAATCTCAATTCCCATCCCACTCCAGGGGAAGGATACTGTAAAATCCCCATTCCCTCCCCACTCCAGGGAAAGGATCATGCAAAATCCCCATTCCCTCCCCACTCCAAGGGAAGGATCCTGCAAAATACCCATTCCCACTGCACCCCAGGGGAAGGATACTGCAAAATCCCAATTCCCTTCGTACTCCAGGGAAAGGATCCTGCAAAATCCCCATTCCCTCCCCACTCCAAGGGAAGGATCCTGCAAAATACCCATTCCCACTGCACTCCAGGGAAGGATACTGCAAAATCCCCATTCCCTTCCCACTCTGGGGCCAGCCAGAGATGATATTAGCCGGTTCTCTGAACTTCTCAAAATTTCCACTACCGGTTCTCCAGAACCTGTCAGAACCTGCTGAATTTCACCCCTGGTTCCTAGCCATCATATCTTTTCCAAAATCTACCTGGAAGAATCCTATATTAAAGGTGGGTATGCACACCATTCTAAATGCACATCAGCCAAAATAATTCATGTTAACCACAATAGTCCAATGGATAAACAGGTAGTCCTTGACTACAATTCAGCCCAACATTTCTGTTGTTAAGCAAGACAGTTATTAAGTGAGTTCTGTCCCATTTTACAACTTTTCTTGCCACAGTTGTTAAGCGAATCCCTGCAGTTGTTAAGTGAGTCATGTGGTCGTTAAGCAAATCTGGCTTCTTTGTTGACTTTGCTTGTCAGAAGGTCACAAAATGTGGTCACAAAAGCACCCCAAGACACTCTGACCGCCATAAATACAAGTCAGTTACCAAGCATCTGAATTTTGATCACATGAACATGGGGATCCTGGAACAATTGTAAGTGTGAGACATGGTCATGAGTCACTTTCCCCAGTGCTGTTGTAACTTCAGTGACTAAATGAATAGTTGTAAGTGAAACGCCTGTAAATTATAGTTGTTTAATAGCAATAGCAATAGCAATAGCAATAGCAGTTAGATTTATATACCGCTTCATAGGCTTTCAGCCCTCTCTAAGCGGTTTACAGAGTCAGCATATTGCCCCCAACAATCCGGGTCCTCATTTTACCCACTTCGGAAGGATGGAAGGCTGAGTCAACCCTGAGCCGGTGAGATTTGAACAGCCGAACTGCTGAACTGCAGTCAGCTGAAGTAGCCTGCAGTGCTGCATTTAACCACTGCGCCACCTCGGCTACATGGCCCGCTTCATCCAACATGCTAAAAGAACAAATCACACAGTCCTGTGTTGTTGTTTTTTAATTTACCATGCTAAGCAAAACGTATAACTGGATTTGGATAAAATATTAGCTACTCACTAAGGTTTCTAACTGATTTCTAAAACTAGTTCAGTTAGGATTAGAGTTAAAGGAAAAGATTGTGGCTATTCCCCACGGTGTTAACTTTGTAAAGAATTAGAGTCAGAAGGGGAATGGGGGGAAAGAGAGAAAAATTGTCTGTGAAATTGTCCTGGGCCTATGATTCGTTGCAAGATTGCATGATCATAACCCTCATCTTGACCCTTTGGATACTTCTTTCCTTAAAATAAAATAAGCCTAAAGCCCCTTTAAAAGAAAAAAAGAAACCCTTTCCAGACATTGCTAGGATAAAGCAACTATTTCATGGAAGCCTCCTTTTCGTATTTTTGTTCTTTTACTACCAGTATGTATTCTGGCTTTAACATGGCACAGGAAGCAAGACAAAGAAAGTGGTGAAAAGCCGGTCTTTTTGTTTGTTTATGAAGAAGAAACAATGAAAGTGTCACTGCACGGGGGAGAAAAGGAAATATTTATTCAACAGACGCACTATGAAACCCAAGAGGCAGCAGACAGTGTTTCCAAAGAGGCTGTTCCTTGCCTGAAGCATCTTTAGATCCAGGATTTCTGGGGCCATGTTTGCATCCTGGTAACCGTGGGAACAAAGCCTCTCTTCCCCCCCCCCCCACCTCTTTTGTTAGTCCTTAACCTTCCCACCTGGACTATGTCTTCTTTCGACTGTCCAGATTGCTGTTATTACAAGGGAGCTAAAGACAGATCTGCTTCCAAAGATTTCCTTCCCTGGCCTTCCTCTGTCTCTTGACCATCATCCAGTTGGAGCAACAGCTGGTTAATGAGGATAATGGATATAGAAGATGCCAGGCAATTCGGCTAAGGAATCCGACATGGAATTCTTATTCCATTTCACATTAGCTTTCTTCTTAAATTCCCAGGATTCAGGCCATCTCCACCCCAGCAACATCTGACTGCTTACTTCAGCTGCTTCCACCATCGACTTTTTGGAGATTATCTCCAAAGAAATACAGACCTCAGTGGAGGGGTAAGGAATCCTACATCCGGTGTGGGCTGAGCTGCATAGATGGTCCCACCGTCTTGCTTAGAGGTTTGTCCCACTATGTAGACCAGAAAGTCTAGAAGATCTTTGACTCTGGAACCTCGACTAAGGATCAATCCAACCATGCCCTACACCAATAGCACAACTTGCTGGTCTCCACTTGCTGGAAAAGAACCACACCACACAAAACAAAGAAATAAATTTGCCCAGATGACCAAAAGCTTCTGTGTCAAGCTAATCTTCCCATTGGGGCGGGGGAGGAGAGTGATGTTTCTCATAAAAGGCTGCCGTTGATGCTCAAGATGATAAATCCCCTTTGGGTACACAACTGAAGACCCTGTGCAAATAGTTTCCTCCTGCCTCTAATAAACAAGAGGAAAATTAGATATTGGAAGTGGACCTTCATGTCAATATTTCAAGAGTAGACAATGGCCATGAGCGCACCTTCTGTTGTGCATTGAAACCAGGGGTGGGTTTCTCGCCCCGTTCCAACTGGTTCGGTTGAAACGGGGCCGGCAGCGTCCTCGTGCACGTGCGTGGTGCACACTGCGTACTAGCATCTGTGCGATGCTCCAGCTGCTTCTGGAGGATCGCGCAGGTGCTGTATGTGTCCTGCGCATGCGTGGAAGTGCAGAACTCGTCAAAACCGGGTAAGGAGCGGGGCGGGCGGGTAGGCCCTTCGCCGTTCCCGGAAGTTACTTACTTCCGGGTTTGCCGACCAACCGGTTTGCAGGGACCCCGCGAACCGGTTGAAACCCACCCCTGATTGAGACTCTAGAAAAAGTGCACAGAAGAGCAACCAGGATGATTAGGGGACTGGAAGCTAAAGCATACGATGAACGGTTGCAGGAACTGGGCATGGCTAGTCTAGTGAAGAGAAGGACCAGGGGAGACATGATAGCAGTCTTCCAATATTTGAGGGTCTGCCATAGAGAGGAAAGGGTCGAGCTATTTTCCAAAGCACGTCAAAGCCAGACAAGGATTAATGGATGGAAACTGACCAAGGAGAGATTCAACCTAGAAATAAGGAGGACCTTTCTGACAGTGAGAACCAATGGAACAGCTTGCCCTGGGAAGTTGTGGGAGCTTCATCACTGGAGACTTTCAAGAAGAGATTGGACTGCAATTTGTCAGAAATGGTGTAGGGTCTCCTCCTTGGGTGGGGGTTTGGACTAGATGACCTATAAGGTCCCTTCCAACTCTGTTAATCTGTTATAACACGTACTAAAGACAGATTATAAATTATAGCGGATGTAAGATCTAAGATGCAGGTTTTCCACCAGGCTGAGAAACACTGGGTGGTTTCCTTATTTGGTCTTGAATGTATGCAAATCCTCCTGACCACTGCACTTGGCTTTGCAGCTTGGCTTTGCCACTCATTTTTTTCCTACTGACATCTAGCCAGGCATTAAACCACAAATGGTCCAGTAGGACAGCTTCCAGGCCACGCAGACAGGTGTCCTGCTTTCAGCACTTGCTTATGAGGCTTAGCCTTGAACATCTAGCCCTCTCCTCCTCTCGCTCTATCTATAAAACATCCTAAACAATGCAGACTATTGCTTTAATTCCAGGGGTAGATCCAGTTACACTCCTAGGCTGCTCCGTTAGCTGCCAAAACATAAACTGTCCCCTTGGTAAGTGGGGAGGGGGAGAAACCCAAACTCAACAGGTTGCTGTGGAAACACATTCCAGCCTGTGTGGCTGCATCTTTAAAGGTCAGGATTTGACCTACTGGATGGCTCAAGGCTGCTCCTTGTGCTGTTTGCAGGAGAATAATGGCAGGTGCTCCTCTGGGTAACATTGATGTCAATCTGGAGAAATTCCATTGGAGGAATTCTGACTCAACACCTGTGCTGTGCAGTTCTGACCTCAGGGAAGGCTGGTGGCCTTCTGTCTTTGCAATACTACGCTCATCTGTGGCATTTTAATGGCAGTTTCTTGAACAAGAAATGCTAGGGGTCTGAATGTCCAGGTGATCTAATGAAGAATCTAAAGATGCTTGGATGCTTTAGCCGGAGGGGGATTTAGCATCTGGAGGTGAGTTTAAAAGCTTGAGAATCCTCTGATTCAGTAGCCTGGTTCCATACTGATCTGAAATGTAACATCCCCTCTGACCCCACTAACCCCCTGACCCCACTGTATAAATTATATCATTGTCATTAAAGCATAATGAATAGATTTGGAACTGGGCAAAAATAGCACTGTTCCCTAGTTTGGCAATGAAATGTCTGGAAAACGACAACAACCAAAATCAGAGAGCACCAAGGACTCCACACAAAAAATAACCTTTCAAAATCCCCCTCTAAATTTGTGGTCAGAGAAATTGGCTGATGTGGATAATTGCTCTATTGTTTTCCAAGGAAAAATGAACAATTTTGAACAATTTCTCATGGGTGGGATTTCCTTTTAGTGATGGTCATCGCACCATCCTGGAAAGGTAGGATAGAAATCATGGGAAGATTGATGTCTTGGCCACTTGGCCACTAACTGAATCGTAAAAAGCCATAAAAATGCAGCAGCTTTCTACAAATTGTGTAACTCAATGGCGATTTGATGTGCATTTCGTTGGATAGGTCTAGATGACTCTGAATACTCCTTTGCCCATGGTACTAACCCAGGGTGTAGTTTGTTTGTAGCTTAGTATGTTTTGCCAGCCCAAACATTGTGGCTCAGTTGGGTAGGCAGTTCTTGACTTATTTGAGCCCAGAATTATGGCTGTAAGTTGTAGTGGTTGATAAGTTAAATGTACAGTATCTGTAAATGCAGGCTGGTTACCCAGCATCCAAAATGTGATCATATAACCTCTCTGTCTCTGTTTGTTTGTTGTGTGTGTGTGTGTGTTGTGTGTGTGTGTTTGTGTTGCAGTGGTGGGGATCAAATAATTTAACCACCGGTTCTCTGTCCTAATGACTAGCTGGGTAGGTGTGGCTCGGTGGTCATTGAATTGAATTGAATTGAATTTATTGCACTTATATGCCGGCCTATTCCCGGAGGGACTCAGGGCGGCTCACTATCCAAAGGTAGGGGATACAGACAAGGGAAAAACAACAAACAAGCACTACAAAAAGAATTTAAAAACGATCAACAGCCACACAATTCGAGCGGGGACGGGAACTCATCAGCCCCAGGCCTGTCGGAACAGCCAGGTTTCATGTGACTGTGTGGGCATGGTCAACTCAACGTTACTCACATTGATGGGCGCTTCGCCTTAGCTGTGACAATGTCATAAGGGTTAACCGGAGAGGCAGTTTCTGTAAGGAGGGCAACAAAGATTAGGCTAGAAACAACACCAGAATGTTTCCTTCCTGCCTTCCTTACAGGATTAGCCCTGTAAAGTGGGGGGAAAACAAAAGGAGATTTCTTCCAACAACCGGTTCTCCCAACTGCTTAGAAAATTAACAACTGGTTCTCCCGAATAGGTGCGAACTGGCTGAATCCCACCACTGGTGTGTTGGCTGTTGGATACTGGGTCATAAGTAGCTTTGGGGGGGGGGAGTCTGTCGTAACTTTGAATAGTCATTAAGTGACCAGTTGTAAATTGGAGATTAGCTATATGTGCAAATCATGCCACCATGATATTTAATAATGAATGTTCTAAAACATCCTGCCTGTAGCAAATGAATGTAAAATGAACAAGGAACACCAAAACCAAAAAGTAGGCCTCTATTTGCATTAAATGTTATACTGTATATCTACCTATATGTATAGATGCAAATTTAGAAACCGCCACTCACATTTTAAGGGAGTTAAAAACGCTTCTCACAACGGGAGGGCACTTGTGACCTAGTGACCGGATCCCTGCTGTGTGATTGCTTCTCCAGGAGCTAAGTTATGATGAACAAAATTGAGGCCTCTGTCGCTCTCCCTTCTTATGTTCTTTTTGGTCTGAAAACCAGCTGTGGAATGGACAGTCCGTCCCACAGAGCACAGTTTGAAACCTGGCAGCTTTTTAAACGGAGGCCAACTTTCTGTAAAGTGAGATACAGTATTTAATGCACATCGCAGGACACTGTTTATTAATTAGGATGGTGAAAGTCTTCTGGCTATTTTGCATGATCATCGCTGATTAGCTTGCATTCATCATTTTAATACTCTGATTTTAAGAATGAATAGAATATTTAATTGTGCACTCATTATCTTCTGTTTTATTAAGATGTGTTATGAGTGCTGGATCTGACGCCAAAGATTTGGGCAATGTTGTATATATTTTGAACCTTGATTTCAAAAACATGTAAGCATCTGTATGTGTCTGTCTGTCTATCATCTGTTCTTCCATCCATCCATCTGTCCCTCTGCCTCTGTCTATCATCTATTCTTCCATCCATCCGTCTCTCCATCTGTCTATCATCCATCCATGTCTGTCTGTCTGTCTATCATCTATCTATCTATCTATCTATCTATCTATCTATCTATCTATCTATCTATCTATCTATCATCTATCTATCATCTATCTATCTATCTATCTATCTATCTATCTATCTATCTATCTATCTATCATCTATCTATCTACCTACCTACCTACCTACCTACCTACCTACCTACCTACCTACCTACCTACCTACCTATCTATCTATCTATCTATCTATCTATCTATCTATCTATTACCTTCATAGAAACAAATCTGGAGGCTTCATTCCTAATATCATTGTATTTTGAATATTGACATGAACTCGTTCTCTTGCATCAAAGTTCACAATTCTGCCCAACAAGCCATATTCAGCCTCCGTTCCATTTCTGAGCTACACACCCATTTTTTTCACAGCCCTGCGAAGATGCTTGTAACCTTCAGCTGCATGTTTATATTTCTCTTCTACAACCTTCAGCTTGCATTGCCTTTTATAGGCTGCTTTTACTACACACCCTCCTCTGTTATTATAAACAAGAGCTTGGTCGTCTGGGCATCCCAATCCCTGGCACATACCATGGATGATCACAAACTGCTGTCTTGCTCTCCCATACAGCACAATAGCAGAATTTAGGGGAGAGAGGATTGTCCCTTAAGGCCCGATGATGCGCAGAGGCAATATGATTAGTGGAACCTATTACAGGTCAATGGAGATTCTATTACCCTGGTGATGATACTTGCTTAAACCTAGATCCAGTCCTGCTCCAAACACCTATAAAAGGGAGCTGATTCCAAATACACTCTACACACATGAACTGCAAAATCTGATACTTGACTGAGGTTCCCAAGGATATTGTTCTGTTTCATGATGGGATTTTTCTAACCTTCTTGAAAACTGAAATAGCATCTGTAAATGTTTAACAGCACTTCTGAGAAATATAAATCTGAAAATAGCACCAGTGTATAACACTGCTGGGTTACAAGATTCACTATAAACCTGCCAATTTTTGCAAAATGGTTGTTTTTCTCTCAGCTCGAGAGACCCACGATTGTCTCCACCCACCTATCTGTTTAAATCCACAAACATCAAAAGGGGGGTAGTCTCGTGAGAATCGGAAGTGGAGTGCAAATGGACCCACAGTGGAAGGTTGTAGAGTATGCTCACTCTTCGCTAAAGAGTGTTCATCAAGACCCCTCATGGGTGAATATGTCAGGTGTCTACACTTGGCAAAGATGTTGTTCAGAGCTGTGAGCAAATTCTTTTTCCTGTTGAGTTTATGCTAAATGAAAATCCAGATATTCCCACACCTAACTTGTAAAACAACACCATTAACTGCTACACTGCAGCTCATCTTTGTTCCACGGTTGTCAAAACAATACTCAGAGATATCCACTTGCGCTTAGCCAATGCAAATGTCTCCTGACATCAAGTTATCTATTTGAATCCATGTCTTTACATTAGAATTATCTTCCCAAACTGGTGCTATCCAGATGCACTGGGATGATTGTGCTGATGAGGAATTCTTCCAAACCTATTTGAAAAACATCTTTTGTTAAGCCATTAAGACACCTCTAGATGGTCCACAGGAGGGAGAGCCTACTACTCCTATTCTGTTATTCTCCAACAACTAGTAGTTAGTGACATAACCTATGAACCTAGGGATTTTGTTTACAAGGCTGGAGAGTCTGCAACGTTCCAGATGTTAGTAAAATACAACTTCAGTATCTTTCACCACTAGCTTTGATATCTGGGTTTGTTGGAGGTTGGGTTTCAACATCTGCAGAGCCAGTCGTTCTATATCCTATCTACATCATCATGAATAAATAATATTTTGCCTTCAACCCAGTCTTGATTCCTGGTGACTACCCTGAACAACCTCTGCAGTTTCTCCGTGACGTTTTCAGAAATAGCTTGCCATTTCCTTCTTCCTGGGGCTAAGGGAGCGAGCCACTGTCCCAAAGTCACCCAGCAGGCTTAGGATTTAAGGTAGGAAGGACTAAAATTCATGGTCTCTAGCCTGGTGCCCATCAACAGTACCCATAACGGGCTTCTGTTCTCAGCATATTTCATTCTGAATTGAGGTAGTTCGATGGGGCTTAGGAGATAGCATGATGGGGCTTAGGAGACCAGAGTGAACAGAAATCAAACTGTGAACCTTTCCACATTCCAGTTGGGTTATAGCACTTAGACCTTAAGATCTCTAGCTATGTCTACACCGTGTCTTGTGGGATGCAGTATTTCCTTAAAAAACAGAGTGGTTGCTAACTCTGCGGCTGTGACATTACAGAAAACCAAGGCAGCCTCTTTGGTGATATTTAGAGCCACTAAAGAGTACTAGAAGACTAGTGTCTTATGAACACGTTGTTTTATTGCTACTCCCAGGGAGTATTTTCAGCTTCTGGTGCCAGAATAATTTGGTCAGCCTTTACGCAAGGCGGATAGTCAACTAACTGTCTTGTGTCTATCACTCAGATGAGTAACTTGTACCCAGTCAACTCACCAATCAATATTTCAGAGGCTTCAGAGGGGCCTCTCGAAGGATGCCATCTCTGGTTTCACCAAATACTGCGGCTAAATCTTTTTTAAAAAATGGATGAAGCCTGAGAGTGGTTCTTTTTTCTTGCTTACTGATTGAGTCAAGAGCCAATAGCATCAAACATGCAAGATCCCCCCACTCCTTTTTCCATCGACGTTCTGCTGCTCTGCTCTTTTATTCCAGCCCTGTGACTGGGCCTCCGTTTCTTTTTAATATTCAAGTTATTTCATACTGCAAGCAAACGTGGGCATTTATTTTTTGTAAGGCAATGTCAAGAGCTGTTTTCCTTGGCATTGCAAGACACTGTGCTGTTGCCAGGTGCATATGCCAAAATGAATGTTTTGGGCATTTTGGTTCTTCAGAAAGGGCCTGAAGCATTGTTCTGGCTAAAGGTATGGAAACAGTCACTTCATATCCATATGAAAATATGAGGAATGTTTTCTCCTCAGTAGGGGAGCCCAGCTGTAGGTACATTTCTAATGCAAGCTAAAAGATTATTATGATTACCTAGTTTGCCCCTTTCTGAAGCAAAATCATACTCAAGGCAGTGATGGGTTTCAAACTTTTTAGAACCTCTTCTGTAAGTGTGGCCTGCTTTGTGGGAGTGGCTGCCAGCCATGTGACTGGGTGGGAGTGGCTTGGCAGTCATGTGACTGGGTGGCCGGGCCAACTTGTAAAATGTGGTGAAACTCACTTAACAACGCTCTTGCTTAGCAACCAAAATGTTGGCTCAGAAACTCTGCATTTGAAGCACGCAAGTCTTAAAGCTGTCAAGTTACAAGACCCTTGCACCCTTAACCATTTAGAAAAAAACACCCAGGGGTGTTTAAACTTGACAGCTTTAAGACTTTGGACTTCAACTCCCAGAATTCCTTCTCGCTCTTCATCTTGATGATGCGGACGGGGGGGGGGGGGGAGCTGGAATCGGTTCTAAACAGCACTGTAGATTTGTGAAACCTCTTCTATAGAAGAGGTTAGAATTGGCAGGAACCCACCCCTGACTCAAGGTAATTCTACCTGTTTCTGATCAGACCTCATTGCATTTCCTGGTTTTTTTCTGCAAAACCAGCCCAAGATCACCCTCCATTTTTATCGTGTCCCTTGGCAGGTCTATGATGGTCTAATTTCTGCCTGGAGAACAGAAACATAACAAATAGCAGGATTTTTTCCAGCAGGGAAATGCAATGGGTGAAGCATCAGTTCCTGTCTTCATGAAGCTATTAAAAATGTATAATTTCTCTCTGTGGGTGGGAGAAAGGCAGGAAACGGCAACAATGTGATTAGAACGGACTGAACATCCCGACAACCACATTACGAGGTGAACTGATTGTATGAGTAACGATTGGAACAATCATTCAGTAGGTCTTGGTGGTTGGAATCCAAAGAAATCTAGAATCAAGATCACATGAAGTGTAAGGCCCCGGCAAGGCTACATTTGAAAAATTTCAGCCAGTTTCGGTTATGACAATGTAAAAAATATGGAGTGCACTCTGGGAAGAGTGCAGGAAGAGCAACAAAGATGATTAGGGGGCTGGAGTCTAGAACCTATGAAGAATGGTTTCCAGGAATTGGGTATATCTAGTGTAGTGAAAAGAAGGACTAGGTGTGACAGGATAGCAGTGTTCCAATATTTAAGGGAAGCCATAAGGAAGAAGGGGTCAACTTATTTTCCAAAGTACTAGAAAGTAGGACAAGAAGCAATGGAGGGAAACTAATCAAGGAGACAAGCAACCTAGAACGAAGGAGAAACTTCTGACAGAGCAATTAATCAGTGGAGTGACTTGTCTCCAGAAGTGTGAGTGCTCATCACTGGAGATGTTAAGAAGAGATTGGACAGCCATCTTTCTGAACTATTATAGGGTTTCCTGCTTGAGCTGGGGATTGGACTAGAAGACCTCCCAGCTCCCTTCAAACTCTGTTGTTTTGTTAAAGAAGATTAAGAGAAGGAATCAGAAGTCTTCCAGATATTAAGAGCTAACTCTGAATCTTGCTGCCTTCACATGAGGCGTTGGATGCTCAATTATCACTGCTCTGTTTTGTAAGGCTCTGAAGTATAGTGGAGTGAGGCTATCAACAGCTATTTCAGTTAATGGGCATTTGTTACATCTGGTATCACAGCAAGCATGCCTTGAATGGTTAGCTACTAGAAACCAACTGGGGCGAATGGCTGTCTCCTATCCATGTTCATGAGATTCCTGGATGCATGAGGTGGCCAACATGAGACATAGAATGTTGGATTAGGTCAGTGGTTCCCAAACTTGGCAACTTTAAGACTTTAAGACAGCCAGGCTGGAGAATTCTGGGAGTTGAAGTCCACAAGTCTTAAAGTTGCCAAGTTTGGGAACCACTGGATTAGTGGGCTATTGGCATGATCTACAAGGGCTCCGGATGTTCTTAGGTTGCTGAACAACCACCCGAGGCAGCATGGCCAATGGCAAGACGATCCCTGCATTACAATTCAACAATATGTAAATCCATCCATTGTATGAGCTGCCCTTTTAACAACTGATCCTTGGTTCAGGTACACAACATAAGACTCGTGCCCACAAATGCCCTTGATCAGAGCAAATCACCAGTAAAAATAGGAACCTTTATTAACTGGAATGCTGAAGACACCAGTTTGAGCGGACCAACCAACTTACATTGATTTTAATTTAGTATTTGCAAAGCAAACCAGCTCCTTCCAAGCCCAAAGCCACCACTTCATTGCACTCCCCATATCATCTGATAGATGGTCCATTCTGGGGTTGATTTCTTTCTCCGTCATTGCTTTCAAACTCAATTCAGCTCCATTTATTTGGATTGCTCTAAACCACATGCAGTAAAATTGGGGATGACATGCATCAATTCCTCGACTTTTCTTTGCATATAGCATATTATTTATGTTTTGGAGCACACAGCCCACACCAATTACCCACTAGAATAGAATAAGAATAGAATAATAGAATTCTTTATTGGCCAAGTGTGATTGGACACACAAGGAATTTGTCTTTGGTGCAGATGCTCTCAGTGTACATAAAAGAAAAGATAAATTCATCACAAATCATAAGGTACAACACTTAATGCTAGTCATAGGGCACAAATAAGCAATCAAATCATTACTATTTTTAACGATGTGACTTAACCAAGCTGATATTGC
Organism: Thamnophis elegans; assembly: GCF_009769535.1. Taxonomy (NCBI): domain Eukaryota; kingdom Metazoa; phylum Chordata; class Lepidosauria; order Squamata; family Natricidae; genus Thamnophis; species Thamnophis elegans. The sequence goes on from NC_045553.1 coordinate 37,149,711, forward strand.
CCTCTATCTTTTGGAAAACACCAAACTCTCTCTGCAAAACCCCATGAGCCAGTCTCGGGACAATTTCATCACTATTGTATCACACCTTTTCAGGAACAAATTACACCCCTCCGTACTCCTTTAGCTCCAACTTTATTCTAATTCATCCAGGGAAGGGAAATTGGGCAGGGTGGGGACTGGGGAGGTGGAGAAAAAACATTTGCCTTTTATTAGGATAATTAATCCAGGCAAATTACCTGGACTGTTTAATTACTGCAATACCCCAGAGGGTTTACACCTGCCAATTTTAGGTAGCAGATGTCTCCTTGAGGGCTTGGATTCCGAGGAACAGCTTTTTTGGATCCAAGAGGCAGCAGACAAAATTCTGCTCGGTCTGGCATGTGCCTCTTCATTCACGTTGGAGGCCAGGAGTCTTTTGAGGGCTCCCTAATCAATCTCCAGGACCTCTCAGAGGTTGCTTAGAATTAATAACAGCCCTGATCAAATGTCCATTCTTGAGGCCTCCTAAAGAGTCCCAGCACAGTTTCCCATCTCCTTCTGTGGCCAGAAAAAAGACCTGATAATAAGATTCAGCTCTTCTTTACAAATATGTTCCTTCCTCCAGTGAAGCATAGAAGCCAGTTGGGTTCAGATCTCTCCTTGCAGACGCACATACAATTCATATTTTACTACAGATTGGGTCACTGACAGGCTGCTCTCTCTTCGCGAGGAAAGCAGCAAGGAGAAAGATGCAAAGTTTAGGTCCAAATACCAAGGCAGCTTATTGAGTAAAAGCCATTGGAGAAAAAAATATATATGCTAAGGATGGAGACCAGGGAGAGGATTTGCCCTCCCTGGCTCTGCCACAAGAGCGCAAGGGATCACTTACCTTCAGCTCAATCGGTAAATTGCTCTCCGCTCTTGGAGCTTCCCCTGTTCAAATCACGCCTCTACGGCACCAGACACTTCTTAACGTTTCCTCCAAAGCAAAAACCCACCCACCCCATCCCAGTGTGGCTTCTTGCCCAGTTCCTTTCCACATGGAGCCAAGAAAACCTCACTCAAGGAGAAAACAAAATTACTAGAGAATGATGCGAAACGGAGAGATGGCTCACATCTTGGGGTTTTAGGCTTTATACCATCCAGGAATGCAACAGAGGGGACCGTATAATGGTTGGTGTGTGCATGTGTGTGTGTGTGTGTGTGTGTAAGAGACTGGGGGAGAGAGACAGTGAGCACTCTAAAATTGGCAACACATGGCTGTTTCTTATCCTATAGCCTAGTAAATAGGGCTTTCATGCAGGGCCAGTTGCCTTGGCAACAAACATGCAGGAAATATTCCAGATAACTAGAATAGTGGCAAAAAAACATGTGTTTTGGATAAAACATCCTTTCCCCCCACTCCCTCTCCCATGCTTTATTCATTTGGGCTGCTCAACATAAGCTTGTCTTTCAAGGCAGACACCTTCCTTGTGTCTGAAACGGGTCAGAGGCCAACTCTTGCTGCAACTCGGAAGATGAGACCCATTTCCCACCCACCCCACCCCCAAAGGGGAAAAAAGAAATATGAGAGAGAAAATGAGAAGAAGAGGAAGGGTGCTTCCCCCCCCCCACAGAAGCCCCTGTCTTGGAATAAAATTGGACCAAGATACTTGGAACTTTCAACAAAATTCTTCAGTTCCTTCCCAGAAAACCAGAGTTGCTGATCTTTTCAGGTGTTTCTTGGCCAAGCTTGAGTTTTGTTTTGGAACCCCCCAATGACCATGGGTGAATTGTGTGTGGGAAGGTCACTCTTCCTTCTTGAAAAAGGGATAGAAGATAGTTAGTGTTGTTGTTGTTCAGTCATTAAGTTGAGTCCGATTCTTGATACTTCCAAGGATTATAGAGTGCCAGCTTCCCTGTCCTCCCCTGTCTCTCAGAGTCCTTCCAAAGAAGAGTCAAGGTTGATTTCCTTGAAGATAGAAGATGTTAGGTAAAGGTAAAGGTGACCCTTGCACATATGCTAGTCATTCCCGACTCTAGGGGGCGGTGCCTCTCCGTTTCAAAGGTGAAGAGCCAGCGCTGTCCAAAGACATCTCCGTGGTCATGTGACCGGCATGACTCTGCTGAAGGTACACAGAACGCTGTTACCTTCCCACCCAAGGTAGTTCCTTTTTCTACTTGCAATTTACGTGCTTTCAAACTGCTAGGATGGCAGAAGCTGGGACAAGTAACGGGAGCTCACTCCATTATGGCGCTAGGGATTCGAACCACTGAACTGCTGACTTTCTGATCGATAAGCTCAGCATCTTAGCCACTGAGTCACTGCATCCCTTAGAAGATGTTATCATTATCAAATAGAAAAATAGGATAGGCTAAGATGCTATTTTGGATGGTTTTATAGTCTTCACTAGCAGAAAAATCTGAATCCTTCATGAAGAGTATCTCCCAAATAGCTTTTCCATGCCTATGGGAAAAATGTTGCCAAACTAGCCTCTTATATCCATACACACACACACACACACACACACACACACACACAACAACACACACACACACACACAAAACATCCTGCCTGGATTGTCTGCTGAACTTTTTTTCCAAGCTGTATGGCAGAACTGGATCTTCTGAGGACAATAGGCTAGCTTAGAAACCACAGGGCAAGTATAGTGCCATCATCTTCCATGTGCTGAGTGAGATTATTGGCTAAAGACAAGTCCGGCCCCAGTTCCTTGCAGTATTAGGCATTATCGAGCTGTTCAGCTTTGGAGGGTGAACTCATGGCTTGGATGGTGTGATGTCGTTGGACAAAACAGGGCCAAGGACTGTGTGATTCCAATAACAATATATAAGGCACAATAACCATTTGTTCTTTTTTTGATTGTGGGTGAAATCATGAATGTAGCTTGCCACCTTATTACCATTATAGAGTGATGACTCACCAGGAACCAAAGAACGATTCCTCCAGGTCTTTCTATCAGATTGCCATTTTCTATGCTAGCCATTTCTTGCAGGGCTATTTACCAGACAGACAGACGAAAGAAAGAAAGAAAGAAAAGAAAAGAAAGAAAGAAAGAAGAAAGAAAGAAAGAAAGAAGAAAGAAAGAAGACTGGAACACTTTGAGCAATTTCAACCAAACTTGGTACACAGATGACTCTAGAGACAAATACTGTGGGGGAAGACACCACTAACAACCCTCAGGATGCTGTGTGTGTGTGTGTGTGTGTGTGTGTGTTGGCACAGGTGGCACACAGAGCCCAGCTCAGCTTAGCTCCCCGTGCATGTGCTTTTGCCTCCCACGGCCAGCTGATTTCGGGTCTCTGCAGTGCATTGAGTGCCAAGACCTTCCATGTCTTTGCAATAAATGTCTGGCTGTTACCCTGGCTGCCATTCTAGATTTGCTTTGCTGGCTGAGGAACTCTGGGAGTTGAAGTCCACAAGTCTTAAAGTTGCCAAGGTTGGAGACCACAGCACTAGAAGACCTGCAACTGTAATAAAGCTTTTTTTTTTTAAGAAAAAAAAAAAGAAAACAGAAAAACCCATCTGTTACGCATTTGCTGTTTACACAACAAACGAGTATGATAAAAGCCCACCAACAGCTGTTTAATAACCATAAACAACAAAAAGCATATAAGTAGGTATGCAACTAATTCCTGAGTGCTTTTTCTGGTGTTTGTGAACTTGACTGCATTGGGAATCCACATGGTTGGCCATGCTCCAGCCCACCGACTATAAACAGAAATACTGATTATTACAGAATGTTTGATTGGAGACCAAGGGCCTTCGTTCTCCTGCCTGCTCCACATCTGCGTGCCCTCCCCAAGTAAAAATAAAAATAAAAACATCTCCATAAGCATCAGAAACACCCTTCTGTTTGAGGGTGGCTGGCAAGAATACTGCGGCGAAAGCAGTATTTTTGTTGCCGTGTGCCTAACCAGGGGTGGTTCCTGCCAGTTTATTTATTTATCTATCTATCTATCATCCATGTATCTATCTATTATCTATCTATCTATCTATCTATCTATCTATCTATCTATCTATCTATCTATCTAGTTAGTTAGTTTAGTTAATTTGTATGCCGCCCACTCTCACCTCTTCTATAGAAGAGGTTCCACAAATCTACAGTGCCGTTTAGAACAGGTTCCAGCTCCCTCCCCCCACCCATCCACACATCATCAAGATGAAGAGCGAGAGGAGGAATTCTGGGAGTTGAAGTCCACAAGTCTTAAAGCTTTCAAGTTTGAACACCCTGGGGTTTTTTTCTAAAGGTTTAGGGGTGCAAGGGTCTTGTAACTTGACAGCTTTAAGATTTGCGTGCTTCAAATGCCAGAGTTTCTGAGCCAACATTTTGGTTGCTAAGCAAGAGCGTTGTTAAGTGAGTTTCACCACATATTACAAGGGCCATGCCCACCCGGTGACGTGGCTGGCAAGCCACTCCTACCCAGTCACATGGCTGGCAAGCCACTCCCCCTGATTGCATGGTCACCAAGCCACTCCCACAAAGCAGTCCACACATACAGAAGAGGTTCTAAAAAAATTTGAAACCGACCACTGGCCTAAACCCATAATGCAATGTGTGCATGACTCCCCACCATGCATGCACATGCTCCCCCCATGCTCCTTCCCCCCCGCATGTGTGTGTGTGCCCCCTGCACATACCCCACCTCCCACGCATGCCCCCTGCCTTGCATACATCCGCAGCAGAGACCTGAAAACCAGCTGGCTGGCAGGAGGCATGCGTGCATGCACGGTGGAGCTGGGCTGGAGTAACGGCTCATGTGCCCGCAGAGAGGGTTCTGCATGCCACTTGTGTCATGGGTGCCATAGGTTCACCATCGTGGTGCTAATGAATGCTCAGTTGCTGCTTATGATGGGCTCCTAATGAAAGGTTGTCACCTCAAAAGAGTCCCTGGGTCCAACTGAGCCTTCTTTTTCTATCCTTGGGTCCTATGTTCATCCTATGCTTTATTTGGGGAGGAGGCCTTGGTTACAGGAACTCATACCCTCGACACAACTCAATGAGATCTCTGTAGCACTCTACTTGGGTCTCCCCTTAAAGAGTATTTGAGAATTGGTCCAACGTACCACATACCTTTTGACTCGTGGCATGAGAGGCCTTCTTCTTCTTCTTCTTCTTTTCTCTTCTTCTTCTTCTTCTCTCTCCTTCTCTTCTCTTCTTCGTCTTTCTTCTTCTTCTTCTTCTTCTTCTCTCCTCCTCCTCTCCTCCTCCTCCTCCTCCTCCTCCTCCTCCTCCTTTTCCTTCTCCTTCCATATCTGTCATTGGAATTGGCAACCACGTTGGCATATAATACTTTTTTTTGCAGAACCTGTATGTTTAAATTGGTTTCCAGGTCAGTTTAAGATACTGGTTTAGACTATAAAAGCATTTCAAAATTGACAACTAGAGACTGGTAGGATCACTTCTCCAGGCAGCATCAGCCCAACTGATTAGATTTATCATGGAAAAACACTACAAATCCCACACTTAGGGGAGGTTCCGAGGGCTGATTCAGAAGGCAGTATTGTTCTGCAATGCTCCCATGCTGTAGAATGGCTTCTCTGAGGAAACAGGCCAAAATCCATCTTGTTAGGTTTTTTTGGAAGCTTTTAAAGGCGAGCTATTTCAGAAACCCTTTCTCTGATTTGATGTCACCATTTTGTCTTTATTATTTTGTGGTTTTACTGCAATACCGCTTATTGTATTTTTATTTGGTAATTTTATGTTGACTCTTTTCTGTGTACAAAAGGCTTTTGATTGGATCAGCACAGAAATATATTAACAAACAAACATCATACAAATGTCAAAATCCCAATAGCTTATAGGAGAGAGTAATTCTCATGCAGAAGAAGAAGAAGACGGACTACAGTGACAATAAATCCACATTTCTCTGCTTCCCTTCCCCTTAGACAAAACCACTTATTTCCTTGCTGGGAATGATGGTATCAACAACATCATGAGCCTTATAGTAGGTGCGAGAGAGAAACTCCACCTGCAGCTAATAGTATCACATGGCATCATTATAGCTCTTTTCGTTGATCTGGAGCCCAATCCCTGTGTCTTTGATCAGGCACAAACCAGCAAGATTCTTGGCAGAAGCCATGGATGCTTGCTTCAATAAAGTGTGATTTAGATGCTGAAGTGATGACAAGCCTTTGAAAACATGCATGCAGGGAGAATGTTACAGGCGAGATCTGCCTGCAAACATTCCTGCTTGCGCAAATAGAGAGCAGCTACATTTTGATTTGTTCTCACTGGTTAGCTTTATTCCCGTGTTAATAATCTGATATTATCAGTTTTGGATTATTTTAGCCATGTTGATTTGGAATTACGGGATGACCATCTGGTATATCCAAAGGGCACCTCTTGTACAAGACTACACTAGCAACAGCACTTAGACTTATATAGGGCTTCACGGTGCTTTACAGTCCCCTCTAAGCAGTTTAGAGAATCACCCAGAGGTGGGTTCCTACCAGTTCGCACCTATTCGGCAGAACCAGTTTGTCAAATCTACTGAACTGGTTAGAAGAGGTTCCACCAGTGGACCGGAAAGCAGGCCACACCTACAGAAGAGGTTCCAAATTTTTTGAAACCCACCATGACCTTGGATATGATCATTCTACACTATCATGCTCATATTTATAAAACACAATTTAAAAATTGTTCGAACCTACTCGTGGGTGTGGGCTCCTTTGTGGGAGTGGCTTGCCGCCCATGTGACCGGATGGGAGTGGCTTGCCACCCATGTGACAGGATATGAAGATGCCGACGACACTTGTCAGAACCACCTTAAGTTACCTCACACACAGCACTGGCATGCATAAGAATATGATGTAAACTTGTTTTTTAAGAGGCATCTTTGGTTTGCGTTAAAACAACTTCAACACACGCAATGTTCTGATTGCGCCACAAACGCAGCAGTCATCCTTACCTTTCACAGAGGCCCTGAGTTTTATAAATATGAGCATGATAGTGCAGAATAATCATATCCAAGGACCAGTGGTGGGTTTCAAAATTTTTTGGAAGCTCTTCTGTAGGTGTGGCCTGCTTTCCGGGTCCACTGGTGGAACCTCTTCTAACGGTTTGGTAGATTTGACGAAGCGGTTCTACCGAATAGGTGAACTGGTAGGAATCCACCTCTGTAACAGTACCTTTATTTAAGTTGTGGCAAATGAATCTTGCTAGCTTAAATGAAAGAGGCAGGGTCCCCATAGAATTGTTCACAGAGGATTCAGCTCGTGAGGCTTTCATTTCCTGCACAAAGAAGGTCAAGAAATAGGGGAATGATCAATAAGCTGTCTTGTGGTTAGACTGAGCACCAAACCAGCCCTATCGCCTATCTACTGCAGTCTACCTTGGAATTTCTGAAGATGGCTTAAGAAACAGATGGGAGCAGCATGGCAGACAAGCAGCTTAGCAGATTTACTCTGAGAGTCATGACAAAGACTAATTTACTTATAACTTGCAACATTTCATTGATGAAAGCGAAAGCCTGCTTGTAAGTCCTCAGTTCTCACAACACATTCCCCAATCTGGTGTTCTAATTCCCCCAAATCTCAGCTACCGGAGCTGCAGTCCCAAAACATCTGGAAAACACCAGGCTGGTTTAAATCCTTCCTTAATTCTCCTGGAAAAAGCTGAGAGTTTTGCACCGTGTTCATTCATTTCCATGAAGTCAGTTATAAATACTTGTTGTTCCCTTCTTAAATTCATTCCATCTTATTTCCATAAAGTATCGGTTGACAATTGTGCAGGATGGAATTTGTAATCCAATATTCCTAGGGGGGTATCAGGATTGGGAAAACTGTTGCATTTTGGCATTTTGCGTCTATGAGATTTCTCATTCCCTCCTATCAAATTTCTTTCTATATTCTGGGAAAATTAATTTGCAGTAGTCATCCACTTTTCTGAAATGTTCCAAAGTTTTGTCATCTTTTTAGGTAAGAGATCTGAGAAGTCCTTTTGATAACACAAAGCTACTTCCGCTGTGAATGGCATAATTGCCACCACCAACCCATCTGATTTTCAGCTTAGGTATCATTTAAAAATAATAATCAGAAGGGAATTTCTCCTTGAGTCTAAGATACAAGATGATACTTGAATTGAAGATGATGCCTGCTGCTTTTTAAATCACACCGTATGATTTAAATAGATAGTTTTCCTTAAAAAAACATACTAAGAGAGAAAGCAAAAAGAACAACCTTGTGAAACAGTTATTGGAAAATCTGCTCCAGTGACAGAGACAATGTGGTTTTTTTTTTAAATCACATACCATCCTCACAATTCCAAATGTTATTTTAAGAGGTAAACACAGATTAAACTAGGAGAGCTTACAGCTTTGCTGATTATAAGTTGTAAAGATAAGTCATGTTTTAAACATGTTCACATCTCATTCTAGATAGCGCTTCTTAGAGTAGCCAGAAACTTTCAACTTTAATAAGATTTGTATGCCGCCCACTCCCTTGGGACTCTGGGCGGCTCACAACAAAAGTAAAAACATATAAATTTTAAAAACAATTATTAAAATTAATATCATCCATTCAATCAAGTGGGGCTGGATATTAATCACAGCCCCAGGCCTGCTGGTACAGCCAGGTCTTGGTCACTTTACGGAAGGCCGGGTGAGTGGTAAGGGTCGGATCTCTGCGGGTAGCTCGTTCCACAAGGCCGGTGCAGTACAGAGAAGGCCCTCCCTCGGGGAGCCGCCAGCCGGCATTGTCCGGTCGACGGCACCCGGAGGAGGCCCAACCTGTGTGAGTCAGTATTGAGTATTCACTGACAAATGCGCGCACGACAAATGCGCGCTGACAAAACTGCGGCGAGAAAGCCGCGATGTCAAAACTGTGCCCACAACAGCGCGCCGACAAAAGCGCCATCAACAAACAACACGAAAACAATGTAATAACCCTATCCCCAACCCTACCCTAACCCTAACCCCTAACCCTACCTAACTAACCCACCCTAACACTAACACTAACACTAACACTAGCCCTTACCTTAACTGTAATCGCACTTTTGTTGGCGCGCTGTTGTGTGCACTGTTGTCAGCGCGATTTCGGCATCATGGTTTCTCGCCGCGTTTTGTCAGCGCTTTTGTCGGGCAAGCATTTGTTGGGTCATGGCCAGAAAGGGCCAACGAGCAGGGCTTGTTCTGTGAGCTTGGTTGTTTTCTTACAGACATTTCAATACTAAAATTAGGTAACATCGTCAATGCTCTGAGCACTGGTGATATTACCTAGTTTGAGTAAGGAAGCATCTGCCAGAAAACAAACAACCAACTCAAGGAGCATCAAGGACCCCAAAGTCATCCTTCTCCTTCTCTTTCTCTTTCTATTTGTCCTTCTCCTTCAACCCCATCCCTTCTAGCACTGATGGTGTTACCTAGTTTGAGTAATGAAACATCTGCAAAGAAACCACCAAGCTCGGGAAACACCAAGGACCCCCCCCCATTCAACCCTGAGCTCCAAATATTCTCCTTTATTAGAGTCAAGGAGGGTTAGGGTAGTGAAGGCAGATGAAGAAATGTTTGAGGAAGTCTGAAGATGACAAAAGGCAGAACATGATCCACTGTCTGGAACTAAAGCTAGAGTGGCCAAGGTTTGTCTTACTATATGAAAGTTGAGGATAACTAACCATTGGAATAAATTCTCTGGTGGGGAAGTTCTGCAACTGGAATAATTTAAACTCAACATATCAGCTTGCAACAGAGTGTATTTTAGCACAGCTGGGAACTCTGAAAATTGAGCAGGAACTATGCCTGTTAGACACGCCTGGTGGGTTGCAAACAACTTTGCCGTATTCTCCTGGTATGAAGGGGAGGAAGAAGAGGTGAAAAGAGCACTATCAGCACAGACAGAATCATCTTCACACAGTGTATCTGGCTTGTAAGATGCCAATGCCTATTGTAATTGTTCTACCAAATCACAGCTTACAACACAATGTGACAGGGATGAGTTTTGTCCTTGAAAGCTCACGATCGTCACCTTTTTAAAATTTCAGTCTCTAGGCGTACAGTTTTGCATGGGCCTGACGTCAGCAAAGGGAGGGAGGCTGGAATTATTATTTTGTTTTGAAAAGGTGGCTTTAAGATTATTGGATAGTTACACTCAATTCAAGCACTTTCTTCACCCACAACAACTTGGAAGATGGCAAGGAAATATGATGGCCTATTCATTTGTGTGTGGTGCGTATGGGTGGGGGGAATATTGGAATAGAAAGGACATCAGCCTGGCAACCAAATATAGGCTAGGCCACCCCTATTTTGTCCCCTGTAGCTACCTATAGTTGTGAAAGTTGAACCTTAAAAAGAACAAGATAGGAAGAAAATCAACTTGTTTGAGCCATAATGCTAGAGAAGTCTCCTGTGTAATCTGGTTCCACCACAAAACCGCGGACGACAAAATCGCGGTCGACGAAAGCGCGCATTTGACGTCATCACAGCGCAACGAAAACATTGCGCTGTGATAGAAAAATGTAAAAATAAAGCGAAAACCTTACCCTAACCCCCCCAAACCTAACCCTAAACCTAACCCTAAACCTAACCCTAAACCTAACCCTAAACCTAACCCTTAACCTAACCCTAAATCTAACCCTAAACTAACCGTTAACCTAACGCTAAACCTAACGCTAACCTTAACCTAACGCTAAACGTAACCCTAACGCTCTAACCCTAACCCTAACCCTTAACCTAACCCTAACCCTAAACCTAAACCTAACCCTTACCTTTATGTGAATCGGCTTGCTTTAATTTTATTTTATTTCAATTTTTAATTTTTTTCGCGCTGTGATGATGTCAAATGCGCGCTTTCATCGATCGTGCTTTTGTGGACCGCGGTTTTGACGGGTCACGGTGTAATCCTTGGGAGCAAAGAGGACTAACAAGCAAGTACTGGAGCATAACACCGGCAGAGGTGGGCTGCAAATCCTAATACTACTGGTTTGCTTGTGCTCGTGCGCAGAAACTTCTGTGCATGCGCAGAAGCGTCCAGGCGGGTGGGCAGAGCCTCCTGCCACTGCCACTACTGGTCCGCCCGATCCAGGCCGAACCGGGAGCAACCTACCTCTGAACACCGGACATGTCACTGGAAGGAAAAAACCCACAAAACTGCATGTTATTTTGGCCACATCATGTGGGGAAATTTGCTGGGGAAAGCAATTATGTTTGGAAGAGTTAGGGGTAAAAGGAAACCAGGCTGCCAAAGAACACCGTGGCTGGACATCTTCAAAGTTGACACCAGCCAGAGCATAGAACAATTCAAAGAAGAAGGGGAAGATTGAAAGAGGTGGAGAGCCGTGGTCCATAGAATTGCCAAAAGTTGGACACAACTATATGTTAGCATCATCATTATCACCATCATCATTGGAAAAGGACTAGATGACAGTGTGTCTCCCATTATTGTGCATTGTGTTAGCAGGCCAGGATGTTTTCATTTTTCTCATTTGGGTTATGCACTTGAAAGGGAACAAAGATGAGTGATATAATAAACCCCTTGCATAAATGTGTACAAAACATATGATCGCAGACTGGAAACAGCTGCTCTGCAAGGGAAAAATGCAGCAAATGGGACTTTTTAGAATGGAATAATGGAGAGTAAGTACTGATATGATAAAGGCACGTAAACTCATGTATGGCATGGCAGAGAAAAGGGGGGAGGGGAGGAGGGGAGAGGAGGGGAGAGGAAGGGAGAAGAGAAGAGGTTCTGTCTTGCATGCTATAACTGAATGTGTCTATTGGAACTGTATGCAGGGAGATTCAGGACTGACGGGAAAAGATACATGTTTCACACGCTTCATTCATTTGTGAGAATTCATGCCACTGGCAATTAATTGTTTTCAGAGTCAAGAACTACAAGAATCAACCTGTCAGTCGATACTTATACCAATGGATATTGACTACCCTCCAGAATCAAAGGCTGTAGAAACCTTGACTAGTCTGCTGCCTGCTGCTGCCTGCCTGCCTGCCTGCCTGCTGCCTGCCTGCTGCCCTGCCTGCCTGTTGTCTGGGGAATTTGGGAAGTTGAAGTCCACACTTCTTCAAGGTGACAAAGTTGAGGAAAAAATGATTTAAATGCTGGTGTCAGGGTTTCAAGTAATAGATCCAAAGCAAGCAAAACTCCAAGGCAGGTGGATTCCTCAAAGCATAGCTTTATTGGAAATATCATATTGGCACAGATCTGGTGAAAACCGACTCCGAGGGATCCTGCGGTTTTCATCTTATTAAAAGTGTTCTTCGTTTTCTCAAAAAATCAATCACGTGGTCCAATCACAGCTCCGCTTGGTTGACTGGTGACATCACCCCTTCCTCTGTCCAGGTGTGAGAATGTCCTTGATTCCCAAGAGAAAGTGTTTTGTTTTGGCTACAGAGTCCCAACTATCTGAAATCCCCCCCCCCCTATCTCACAGCTCCAATGTGGCAACACTGAAACTCCAAGATGGTTCCGGTCAGGTTAGCTTCAGGGTTGATAGCTGGAATATTGCAATCATGAATAGGCGCTGTTACCAGTCCATTCCACATTGATGCCAAAGTAGAGGAGAACTAACAACCTCACATCTGCTCTCCCTGACATGGTTTTTGGAGGATGTTGTCTCTGACTAGAGGGCTAAAATGACTCACTAAATAATAGAGCATTGGAATGACAATAGCTAATTGCGTGTTACATCTGATGCCTCTCAGCCAAGCTAATGCCAAGGAATTGCACTCTTCTGTATCTGCCTTAGATGCTCTTCGTTCTTTTCTATCCACTATGCAAAGGGACAGGGAAGGGAACTTATCCAGATGTTTGCATTTCTTCCAAGAGCTCATTCCGTAGGATGTGGACCACTGCAGAGGGCAAAGAGCTTCTACTTCCAATTCTTCAGGCATAGCTGTGCTTCGTCAACAGTTCGGACATGAAGCAATTTGGATTGTAGGATCCCTGGAGGTTCAAACACAACAACAAAAATTCCTTTCTACAAACCAATGCAGGGAAAGCGGAAACTTCTTGCTCCTCCCCTAAGCCAGCAAAATTGAGGAACAAACGGATGCCCCTAAGGAGCTTCTTTCAAAAGGCAATTGGACTTTGTTTTTCCTTGAAGACATTTCACTTCTCATCCAAGAAGCTTCTTCAGTCCTGACGGAATGGTAAAGGATGGAAGGATTTAAATTCCTTACCATTTGGTCATTAGCACTCATTCCAGAGGTGGGTTCCTACCAGTTCGCACCTATTGGTAGAACCGGTTCGTCAAATCTACCGAACCGGTTAGAAGAGGTTCCAATAGTGGACCCGGAAAGCAGGCCCACCTACAGAAGAGGTTCCAATTTTTTTTGAAACCCACCACTGGTCCTTGGATATGTTGTGTCTTTTTTAATCCGTGTTTTGTATTTTTTAAAATTCTTTTAATATTTTCTTGAACTGTTTTTATGTAAACCGCCCGGAGTCCTTCGGGATTGGGCAGCATACAAATCGAAATTGAAAAGAAAGAAAGAAAGAAAGATCCCTTTGAGCCAAGGGCACATATCACCCCTGGGAATCACCCCAATTCCATCTTCTGCTTGATAACTTCAGTGTCAGAAATGCTAACCTTTGATCTAGAAGATTAAAGAGGATAACACCTGGTCTTTTGCAAAATCATGGGATAAATATATCCTTTGTACTTGTTCTAGCAGCAATCCATTCTTGAATCCACCGGGTAACTCAAACCATCCCTTGAATAGGGAAGAAGAAGGATGGCCAAACAAGCATAGCATTGACTTCCAAGTTGATACAAAGAATCCTGAGAAAGGAATCCTTTGGATCCATTTTGATGGACATAACATGGCTACCAGATGTAGAATTCTAGGATGGGTTGAGCCATGATCTCAACCATGAGCAATCCAAATGCAAACTATTGAATAATGTAATCATAAATTATATTAGCTAGTTTGGTCTAGTGCAGGGCTGTCAAACTCCTGGCCCATGGGCAAGATGCGTCATGCGCTAACCATGCCCATGCCCGGTTTAGCAAAGTGGGAAAAAGTCCCAATATGTTGTGAACTACAAGCGACGAGCAGAGCTGGCAGCAGATTCGGATAGTGAGAAGGTTGGGGAGGAACATGGGCCGTTCCTGGAGTTTGGAGAAGGCTCTGATGAGGGCTGTGTGTCAGAGGCAGAGAAGGGACCATGGTCGTCTGCCAGTTATCAGCTGACTTCAGAGTCAGACATCAGTGAGGCAGACAAACAGCTGGAGCCTGTTCCCAGTGTGCATATGCACAGAGTTGCCAGATGAAGGAAACAGCTAAGGAGCAATGGCCAACTTGCGAGTAAGGCCACAGGTGGACAATAAATGGCCCCTCCCATAGGGAATAAAAGAGGAGCAAAAGGGGGAGTGGAGTTTGCAGGAGACAATTAGTTCATTTAATTGGTTTGTGACTCTCCGAGACTCCTTGCCAGGTTTTGCAGATATTGGCCTGTCAGCTCTCCAAGCCAGATAAGGTCTGTGACTGAATATTCACCCTTGAAAGACTTTGCTGGATGTGAATGAGAGGAATTCACAGTAACTTAATAAGGGTTTTTCGTCAGGACAAGGAGTCAGCTTCGTGGTTTGGGGAAGCCTAGGTGAGAACACAATACGTCATGTGATGCCACTGTGACGACGTGAGTTTGACACCCCTAGCAGTGGTGGGTTTCAAAATTTTTTGGAACCTACTCTGTGGGTGTGGCCTCCTTTGTGGGAGTGGCTTGCTGGCCATGTGTTTCTTTCTCTGTCTGTCTGTCTGTCTGTCTCTCTCTCTCCTTCCTTTGGTCTCTCTGTCCCTTTTTTCTTTTTTTCTTTCATCTCACTCTCACTTTTTCTTTCTTTTTTCTTCTTCTTTCTTTCTTCTTTCTTCTTTCTTCTTCTTCTTCCTTCCTTCCTTCTTCTCTTTCTCTCTCTCTCTGTGTGTCAGTCTGTCTGTCTGTCTGTCTGTCTCTCTCTGTGATTTGACGAACTGTTCTACCGAATAGGTGCGAACTGGTAGGAACCCACCTCTGACCCCTAGTCTAGTGGTTATGGCATGAAACTAGAAACCAAGAGACTAAGTTCTAGTCCTGTCTTAGGCATGAAAGCCACCTCAGGCTTGTTGATGAGAAATTAGGAGGATGAAGGAGCATTAGATATTTTTACTACCTTGAGTTATTTATAAAATAATAAAGGTGCGGTGAAAAAAATTCTAAAAAATAAAAATAAATAGGTGTGCTATATAAGCCAGCAAATAATGGTTTATTTGGAATCCTAAAGGGATAAGAAGGATTTCTGCAGGACCGCCTGAAAAAATTGGGATCTAGGTTTTGGTTGCTTTTTAAACTTAAAACAAATATGGGCTCGTGAGTCATACGCCTGACATTTTGGGGAAGGTAAATGTTTTCATTCAAGAGACATTATTTTTTATGTGTTATAATTTACTGCCATATATATTATATATATATATATATATGTGTGTGTGTGTGTGTGTGTGTGTGTGTGTGTGTGTGTGTGTGTGTTTATTTAAAGTCACAACCCCTGGTATGCCCAAATATGGGAGGAAGATCACACTTCCATTCTCTGTCCTTCGGCTCGTCACAAGAGACAGACAGACAGAAACCCAATTTTTTTACTGTTGCCTTTTTGTTACATTTGTTACATTTGTGCTGATAAAAAGCGGCAAAGAGCACAGGTTCGATTCCCAGCAAGGGTATATATATATATATATATATATATATATACACACACATACATACACCACACACACATACACACACACACACAAACACACTTAGTGGTCAATACATCTGCCTAATATGTAATACAGCCCAGGTTCGAATCCCAGTAAGGGTATGGCTAGCTGATGAGAGCTAAATAGCTTGAAATAGATCTATATAGTCTCCCTTTATTTATTTATCAGCACAAATACAACACAAAAATGTAACAAAGGCAACAGTAAAAATATTGGGTTTCTATCTGGATGGTCTCTTATCATGAGCCGATGGACAGAGAATGGAAGTAGTGTTTCTCCCATATTTGGGCATACCAGGGGTTGTGACTTTAAATATACATACATACATACATACATACATACATACATACATACATACATACATACATATATATACATATATATATCTTTTTTGTGAAGCTTTTAAAAAGTACTCTCAATCCTGAATGTAAGGGAGTGATATGTGTGAAAACATATACCAAAAAAAGAAAGGCAAGAGAGATTTAAACGAGGGAGGAAAGAGGATTCCAGAAAGTGAACCATTAGTTTCAGATGAAAGCCATGGCAGCCATAAGAGAACGCAGATGAGTGGATCAGTCTCACCAGTTCTCCCCTGGGATAAGTTAGCTTTTATAAAGGCAGATCAACTCGTGCAGGCCTCACTTACTCATAGCAAACATTTCTTTTTGATTTAGCCAAGGACTTTTTTTTCTCTTTCCAGGCATCAACAGACACGTCCTCCCCCACTTTCTCTCCTCCTCCCCCCCATCACATCTGGCAAGCAAAAAGTCAGAACATCTCTTCTGGCTGGGAGCCAAAGAGCCTGATTGAAAAAAAAAAAGTGGGAGCCATAACTCTGCAAAACTCAAGATGCATTTTCAGCCGTCTCCTCTTAGATGCCATGAGCAATGGGCTGGATCAAAGGGAAGCTCCCCCTCCCCTTTACTCCCTGGGAAACAAGTCTGGGAAAGCCATATTCTAGCCCAAATCACAAAGCGGCCCATTGTGTAGCGGGAGTAGTTATCCTAATCAGACCAAGTCAATTACAGATAAAGAAAACATGGGCAGGAATTCAGACATTCATTTCTTGACAGGTAAGATGGCAGAGGGGATATTTAGCAATGACACTGCAAAGAGGTCTCGCTTACCGGGCCAAAATGCTGTATGGCATTCCTAAGGTCTCCCTGAAAGATTGCCACAGCTGCCCTTGTCTTGCTCCAGCAGAAGGGATGGGTTCCTGCCAGTTCTAACCTCTTCTATAGAAGAGGTTCCACAAATCGACAGTGCCATTTAGAACCGGTTCCAGCTCCCTCCCCCCGCCCATCCACACCTCATCAAGATGAAGAGTGAGAGGAAGAATCCTAGCAATGGGTCAATCTTACACTTGCAGGTCAACCTTTGGGTAGCTGAGGACCATAGATTATTTGGGCTGTGGAAAGTGGCACCTGGAGTGCTAGAATAGAAAATGACACGTAAATGAAAATCCTGCGATATCCAATGAAGCAAAATCCACTGCATCTTCAATATGGAACCTCCTGCATGTAATTCTGATACCCTCTTGCCCACTTTTGGGTTCTGTTCTGATTCTGGCTTGTGATTAACTTCATTGGTAAATGATTGCAATGGTGAGTGGGCAGGTAGAAAGCCCTGTTTCTGAGCATCCAAGCTCTCTCTCTCTCTCTTGTTGGTTAAAATCAGCAGAGCAATTGGTTCTAGCTGCTTTTCATGAAGTCCAAAGCACCCTTTGAAATAATTCCCGTATTAGAAAGAAAAGATGTTTATTTAAGTCTCTTTAGACTGGAAGGGAAGAAAGAATCTTAACTGCCATTTACCTTCCTCCTAAGTTTGCAGTCAATGTCCCAGAATTTAGCAGGACCACCTGGCCTCTCCTGTTCTTTGATCTGTAAAGGCAAGGTAATGTAGGCTACAACTTTGCCAAAATGTGAACCAGCAGAGGAAAACGAGCGTTGAATCATACCAAATCAACGAGGACAAGAATACAATTGAGATGAGCTTAAAACATGAAAAAGGAATGGTTGAACATCACCACTATGAGCAGATAGGGTGTCAACCCTGAAGCTGACCTGACGAGGGCTTTTGGAGGCTTCAGGGTTGCCACATTGAGGGAAAGGGAGGGGGATTAGAAATAGTTAGGGTGTGTAGCCAAAACAAAATACTTTCTCCTGGGACCCAAGGTCATTCCCACAGGTGGCCGGAGAGAGAAGGAGCGATGTCACCAGGCAACTGGACAGAACCTTGATTAGACCATTGACTGTTTGGGAAAGGGGAGAAACTTTTACTTTTAATTACAGGTCGGTGAAAAACGTGGGAGTATTCAGAGTCGGTTTTCACCAGCTTGTGCCAATATGACATGTCCAATAAAACTATTTTTTGAGGAACCAACTTGCCTCAGAGTTCTGTTTGCTATGGATGCATTACTTGGAACCCTGAAGTAGGGTTCCATTGTATGTTAAATGTACGGTTCCACCACAAAACCGCGGTCGACTAAAGCGCGCTCGACGAAACTGCGTACCTGACGTCATCACAGCGTGACGAAAAAAGCACTGTGAGAGGTAAAGGTAAAATTAACGCGTAAACCTAAACCTAACCCCCCCCAAACCTAACGCTAAACCTAACGCTAAACCTAACCCTAAACCTAACCCTTAACCTAACGCTAAACCTAATACTAACCCTTAACCTAACCCTAAACCTAACCCTAACGCTTAATGTAACCCTAAACCTAAACCTAACCCTTAACCCAACCCTAACCCTAAACCTAACCCTTACCTTTACGTGAATCGGCTTGCTTTAAAAGCGCTTTTTAAAGCGCCCTTTTTTCTCCGCGGTCTTTTTTGTCGCGCTGCTGATGACGTCAGCGACGTGCTTTAATTGGGCGCGCTTTAGTGGACCGCGGTTTTGTCATGCCACGAAATGTACAGCCTGTAGTTTGGATGTCTCAGTTAGAGTGTTTTGATACTAAAAAACAAATTCCCAAGAGAAGAACAAACATTATCCCATTACAATGAAAGATCAATAATTAGAGCTTGAACAACTATTATATTTAGGATGATGAGTATGGTTGGGTTTGCACAACATGCTAAGTTACAAAAATTGGTTGGTAAGCTATAGTATTGAAGTTTACACATTACACCAGTGTTTCTCAACTGTGGCAACTTGAAGATGTCTGGACTTCAACTCCCAGAATTCCCCAGCCAGCGAATGCTGGCTGGGGAATTCTGGGAGTTGAAGTCCAGACATCTTCAAGTTGCCAAGGTTGAGAAACACTGCATTACACAATGCCAAAACTGAGTTTATATAAATCCACTCTTTGAATTAGGGCACTTGAAGAACATAATATGATTGTGTTTCCAAAAGCATTGTTGAAATAAAAAATATGCACAGAAACAGAGAATGCTACAACGAGTCGTAGTCTGTAAATCGATGCTAAGGCTTCTGGCCATTGACAAATCATCTCATCTTGATTAATGGAGTTTTGGATTTCACTCCCAAGTTGAATTTTGGCTAAACTATCATCTATATTGGCGTCTTTCCAGCTCAGGATTAATTCCCTGGCTGGGACACAGAAGATCCATAAGGAACAGCTGGGACAAAGAGCTCTTTCACCCTCGCAGCAAAGCTGTCAGTATACAAATTAAAAGGCTGTTTGGATGTATCAGCAGATTGTTCCTGATTTCACCTATGAAACGATGGAGGGAATTCTGCCTTCTCATCTAGAGATGAGCTAATTTACCTCTATGAATTTCTTTCAATTTCTTATAGTTGTGAATATTCGTTTGGGCTCCTCTCAGTTCTTCATTTCCTGCTTTGACCCTGCATTTCCTGCTTTCCTGTGCTTAGCATTAAAACAAAACAAAATGAAAATGTTTGCAGAAAAATGGCCATGCCTTTTTGGGCACATCCCTCCAGACCTTGCATTATGATATTCAGTTGAGTCAGACGTGCATTTCTCTGTAGGTAATTTCCCCAGTATTACTTCTGTGCCCCATGAACAATTGATCAGTGGGAGGACCTGCCTCCAGGAGTTGTGGGTGTTCCAACACTAGAAGTTTTAAAGAAGAGATTGGATAAGCATTTATCTGAAATTGCATATGGTTTCCTGGCTTGAACAGGGAGTTGGACTAAAAGACCTCCAAGGTCTCTTCTATGTTACTCTGTTATCTTCATGAAGGGTTACATTTCTGTGCCTTTCCTTCTCACAATGTCATTGATTTTGCTGAACTGGTCAGTGTTCTGGCAATCTTCAGAAAGGGGTGAATATAAGAAAGGCAATCAAGTTTAATTTGTGCTTTGTTTAGAAAAAAAAATAGCAATAGCAATAGCAGTTAGACTTATATACCGCTTCATAGGGCTTTCAGCCCTCTCTAAGCGGTTTACAGAGTCAGCATATTGCCCCCAACAATCAGGGTCCTCATTTTACCCACCTCGGAAGGATGGAAGGCTGAGTCAACCTTGAGCCGGTGAGATTTGAGCCGCCGAACTGCCGAACTAGCAGTCAGCTGAAATAGCCTGCAGTGCTGCATTTAACCACTGCGCCACCTCGGCTCCCAAAAAAAAACAGAACTGTGCTTGGTTGCAAAGGAAATGAATTTTTTCTTCCATTTCTCTAAAGGTAAAGACAGGGGTGAAATCCAGCAGGTTCTAACAGGTTCTGGCGAACAGGAAGCGGAAATTTTGAGTATTTCAGAGAACCGGCAAATACCACCTCTGGCTGGCCTCAGATTTTGCAATATCCTTCCCATGCCACACCCACCAAGCCACGCCCACAGAACCGGTAGGGAAAAGTTTTGAATTTCACCCAGGGTAAAGGTAAAGGTTCCACTCGCACATATGTGCTTGTCCTTCCCGACCTAGGGGGTGTGCTCATCTCCGTTTCAAAGCCAAAGACCCAGCGCTGTCTGAAGACGCCTCTGTTGTCATGTAGCTACAGGGGTGGGTTTCTGCCAGTTCTAACCTCTTCTATAGAAGAGGTTCCACAAATCTACTGTGCCATTTAGAACCGGTTCCAGCTCCCTCCCCCCGCCCGTCCACACCACACTTGTCCCACCCTCCGCTCAATGATTGGCTGGCTCACCAATCACCCCGCCCACCTTAAGAGTCCTATCTAAACCTTAAAGTCTTAAAGCTGTCAAGTTTGAACACCCCTGGGGTGTTTTTTCTAAAGGGTTAGGGGTGCAAGGGTCTTGTAACTTGACAGCTTTAAGACTTGCATGCTTCAATGCCAGAGTTCCTGAGCCAACATGACTGGAGGAGGAATTCTGGGAGTTGAAGTCCACAAGTCTTAAAGCTATCAAGTTTGAACACCCCTGGGGTTTTTTTTCTAAAGGGTTAAGGGTGCAAGGGTCTTGTAACTTGACAGCTTTAAGACTTGCGTGCTTCAAATGCCAGAGTTTCTGAGCCAACATTTTGGTTGCTAAGCAAGAGCATTGTTAAGTGAGTTTCACCTCATATTACAAGTTGGCCACACCCACCATCACATGACTGCCAAGCCACTATCACCCAGTCACATGGCCGGCAAGCCACTCCCACAAAGCAGACCACACCTACAGAAGAGGTTCTAAAATTTTTTGAAACCAACCACTGTGTGTCTGGCATGACTAATGCTGAAGGAGCATGGAATGCTGTTACCTTCGCATCAGAGGTGGTTCCTAGTTTTTACTTGCATTTTTACATGCTTGTGAACTGCTAGGTTGGCAGAAGCTGGGACAAGTAGCAGGAGCTCACTCTGTTATGCCACGCTAAGGATTCGAACCGCCGAACTGCCAACCTTTCTGATTGACAAGCTCATCGTCTTAGCCACTGAGCCACCGAGCCCCTTTCCATCTCTCTACTGGACCCAAATCTCTTCTGCAACGCACGATGCTTTTCATCCAGAAGCCATTGTTTCCCTTCTGTGGGTTTATTTTAGTCCCGATTGAGAGAGCTTCCTTGTCAGGTCTGCGCTGCTCCCTCCAACTCTTTCCCTCCTACCTCCCTAACGATCCACTCAGCTAAATAAACAAACCCAGCACTTGGCCTGTTCACAAGCCGCTCACCCCCCAATCTCGCCCATCCTCCGTCGAGCAACACTTCTAAAACAAACACCCTTCCCCTCCGTCCCCACTGCTGTGGCGGCGTGCAGTTTGCGCACCCCCGTGATGGCTGCCCCCTCCCCTTGTACCCACGCGAGGATGTGCGGGAGAGTCCGCAAGGGAGGTGACTCGCTGTTCTCTTTAAATAAACACAGGCTGAAAGTATTAGCCCTGGAATAATAAGGGCAAGAGAGTCCAGCCACCTCTCCCCTCCTCCCTTCGAGAGAAGGAGGGAGAGGAGAGAGGGAGAGGGAGAGAGAGAGAAGAGAGAGAGAAAGAGATTTGGAAGGGATGCGGGAGACGAAAGCCACCACCCTTCTTGAACTGACAGAAGTCTCTCCAGAGAAAGGAAGGAATAACTATTCCACGCAGAGCTGGATTTAGTTTGGCAGCCCAGCCAAGACAGACAACATCTCAAAGTGTGTTTTCTCTTCCAAGGGAGAACATTAACTCCCCAAGACAGAATGATGGAGTGACTCAGAATTCCATTTCTTACAAGCTTGCCAGATGACATTTTTCACTTTTGGATTCGAGCAAGCACGAAGCAGATCTCTGGGACGCAGAAGGGGAAAGTGGGGTGCAAACTCCATGTGAAAACAATAATCTTGTTGGAGTTCAACTGTGACCGTAGGGTGACCCACAGCCAGAAATTCCCCTTGGACTGTTGACCCCTAAAAGCATGGATAGACATATACAGTTTGCTAGATGTTTGGGATTAAAATTCTCGTAGAGCACAAATGGGATGATCCATATTCACAGGTAAGGGGAGCTGTTAACCCTAAACACAGGAACTGGTTTATATTCCCTGTTGCTACCGTTAAACCCAGTGGGGGTTCCAAAATTTTTAGAACCTCTTCTGTAGGTGTGGCCTGCTTGGTGGGAGTGGTTTGCCGGCCATGTGACTGGGTGGGAATGGCTTGCCAGCCATATGACAGGGTGGGCGTGGCCAACTTGTAAAATGTGGTGAAACTCACTTAACGCTCTTGCTTAGCAACCAAAATATTGGTTCAGGAACTCTGGCATTGAAGTGTGCAAGTCTTAAAGCTGTCAAGTTACAAGACCCTCACACCCCTATCCCTTTAGGAAAAAAAAACCCCAGGGGTGTTCAAACTTGACAGCTTTAAGACTTGTGGACTTCAACTCCCAGAATCCCTCCTCTCTTTCTTCATTGTGATGATGTGCGGACGGGCAGGGGGAGGGAGCGGAACCGGTTCTAACGGCATTGTAGACTTGTGGAACGCTTCTATATAAGACTTAGAACGGGCAAGAACCCACCCCTGTCTAAGTCTAACTGCTATTGCTATGTGACCATGATGAGCTGCAGTGCTGCAGTGGTTAGAGTGGAGTACTGCAGCTACTTCTGCTGATCACCGGCTGCCAGCACTTTGGCAGATCGAATCTCACCAGGCTCAAGGTTGACTCAGCGTTCCATCCTTCCAAGGTGGGTAAAACGAGGACCCAGATTGTTGGGGGCAAGAGGCTGACTCTGTAAACCGCTTAGAGAGCACTGTAAATCACTGTGAACTGGTATATAAGTCTAAGTGCTATTGCTGTTTACAACACCTTTGCTGGAAGCCAGCATTTATTTCTGTTTCAGGGCAAAAAAACATCCCATAGCAAGCAATGAATTCATTTAATGACTGCCAATTTTCTTAACGATGGCCACAGAAAAGATTGTAAAATGGAATGCAGTCACATAATGATCTACTTTATGACCACCGTGACTTACAACTGAACTTGCGGGTCCAATTATAGCCGTAAATCAAGGACAATCTGATTTTTCTAAACTCTTTCTTCTTGAAAGACAAATCATGAAATGCCTAGTAGTTCTTCTACTCTTCTCCGAGACCTACTTAGAAATTGATGGCTGGAGAGAGGAAGTGGCCATTATCTGACAAGTGCCTTCCCCTCCTTTCTGATCAGGACGCGCCAAAGGGACAAGAATTGGCAGGATGGGAAGAAAACAGCATTAGGGAAGCAGATTAACTTTCCTGTTTATTTGACATTAATCTTTAATGTAAACACACTTCCCCATTCCATAAGTCAGTGTTGAACGCTGAAAATGGGAAGAAAGAAGGCTGAGTGTACGGAGGCTTGATTGCAACATTGAATTAAGGCAATATTGTCTTGTCGAGGGAGCTTCAATCAAGAGTTTTATCTGAAGGGTTTCGCTATCCTAGGCATTTTCTTTTTGTTTAATTGAGCATTTTGAAAGGGGGGGGAAGCAGAAAGAAAAAATTAAATGGCCAACAACTTCACAATGTGTTGATTTACAATCATCCCTGCAAGCAGAAAATTAACACATCTAGGACTTTAATATGGGTTAGCAATAGCAATAGCAATAGCAGTTCGACTTATATACTGCTTCATAGGGCTTTCAGCCCTCTCTAAGCGGTATACAGAGTCAGCATATTGCCCCCACAGTCTGGGTCCTCATTTTACCCACCTCGGAAGGATGGAAGGCTGAGTCAACCTTTGAGCTGGTGAGATTTGAACCGCCGAACTGCAGTTAGCAGTCAGCTGAAGTGGCCTGCAGTACTGCACTCTTACCACTGCGCCACCTCGGCTCACACATCAAACATCACACAACATAGGGCAGTGATGGCGACCTTTTTTGGCATTGAGTGCCCAAAGCAGAATGTGCATGCGTGTATGCGGGCTGGAGCACTGGAAACCTGGAGACCAGCTGGTTGGCATGCCCATGCCTGATTTTTTGGCTGTTTTTTGGCTGTTTTCTGGCGCTCCAGCACCCATGAAGACCTGCTGGCTGGCACACGTGTGCATGCCGGAATCCAGAAGACTAGCTGGCGATGGCACGCGTGCCACAGAGAGGGCCATAGATTCAACATCATGGACATAGGCCCACTTTGGTCTAATGGTGAAAGCACCAGGCTAGACTTCAGGAGACTCTGTGAGTGCTAGTGGTGCCTTAGGCATGGAAGCTGACTGTGTAATTTTGGGCCTGTCATTCTCTCTCAGCTCAGCCTACTTCACAGCATTATTGTTGTGGGGAAAAATAAGAGGAGGGAGTATTGTGTGTGTTTGTGTGCACCAGCTTGAATTATTTATACAAATAATAAAGGATGGGATAAAAATAAATAAAACCTTCCTTGAGGCAGAACATGCTTACTGAATAAAGAACATTTGGTTGCACTGATTCCCAATACACTAAGCCATAAACAAAGGCAATGCGACTTCCATCAATTTGAGAGTGAAGATTTGGGTGATACCTCCAAAGGGATCATCTAAAATGCACGGGACCAAAAATGGTGAGGTTTTCAGGAATCTAAGAGGAGGACATGGGTGCCTGTTCTGACCCCTCTCCATCCGGTGACTAACGCCGACACAAGGTTACTGTTAGCCACGCTTTATTCACAGTAATTACTCACAGGCAAGAAGTTGGCAGCAACCCAGACTCCCAGATAAGAAATACAATACACACAAGAGCTTCTCCAGCTTGGTGTGAACAGTTGTGTCCTGCAAAAGATCTCCTCCCAAAGTCTCTTCTTATATGCTCTCTTGGGAGGAGTCAAGCCACAACCACCTGGGCCTGATTATCTCCTATGAGTCTGTCTCCGTAACTCCTGCCTCCGTTTCTCCGCCCTCCTTTGTCTGGCGTCAGGGACAAACTCCCCTTGATCTTCACCACTGCTCCAGTGCCTGACGTCAGGGACAAACTCCCTTTGATCTTCACCACTGCTCCATGCCTTAGGCGGCTCCTGATGGCCAACCAACCTCTCTGGTCCCTGCTCGGAGTCTGAACCCTGCCCAGGGTCCTCCACATCTTCCAGAGCTGACTCATAGGGCCCCTCCCTATCGGAGTCCATCGGCAGCTCCAATGGCTCCTGCTGGGCCACAACAGGTGCCTAAAGCATTTGCATGGCTTATACTTTGTCCCTTAAGCCCTCCTTCCAAACCAGAGGTGGGTTCCTAACGGTTCGGACTGGTTCGGCTGAACCGGTAGAGGTTTGGCGGCCCGGGTCACTGGAACTGGCAGCAACCCAGGCCTTCCACGCCCCCAAACTGGTTCTCCGGGTGGCGCCATAGGCACCGCCATCTTGTTTTTTTGCCTCTGCACATGCGCAGAGCAATTTTTATTCGGCCATAAGCAAACCGGCAGTAGTGACTGCTGGAACCCACCCCTGTTCCAAAACCTCCCCAAAGGTCAAAAGGAGGAGACTGAGTTTGGGGCTCTGCTAATTCTGGAGGCCACAAGGAGGATGCGGGCAAGGTGCTTCATGCCCACACCGTAGACCACATTTTGCCAGCTACAGCAGCTGAGTTCACGTATGGCACTAGACCAGAATCCAATGTAGCCCAGGATGAGTCAGCATCTGCTATAAGCCAGACCACAGAGCAATGATGGAAAAGTAGAAGGAAGGAGGACGACTGGAGAACTTCAGACAGGTTGTGGGAGGGGTTCTTGAAAAAAAGAAGGATAAATGATTTCACAAATCTTTTTAAATACCAGAGCCTGGGGCTGCAACATCAACCACTGTTTCATTAAACGGGAACATTAATTTTAACAGCTGTACAGCAGATGTGGGGCCAAAAACACAATGACGGTGCCTTCTCTTAGTCTCCCCCCCACTAAGGTGACCAGATTTTCAGATTGGAAAAGAGGGACACCCTTGACCGGGGGGGGGGGGGGGCTTGATTAAAAAAATTTTTTTTGTCAAAAGGTCACCCCAGGACACTGAAACCAGCATAAATACGAATCTGTTGCCAAACAAAATTTTGATCACGTGACCATGAGGATGCTGCAATGGTCGCTAAGTGTGAAAAATGGTCGCAACGGTCGCTAAGTGTGAAAAATGGTCTCAACGGTCGCTAAGTGTGAAAATGGTCAGTCACTTTTTTCAATGCCATTGTAACTTTGGTCACTAAATGTTTTCCCCCTCCTCGAGACTCCTCACTTCTTCCTTCATTCCTCTTGCTTATCTACCTTCACCTTATCTGTCTTCTGCTCTTTCCCTCTCTTCCTTCCTTCCTCCCTCCTTCCATCCTCTTCTTTCCTCACTCACTCCCTTCCTCCTTTTTTCTCTTCCTTCCTCCTTCCATTCTTTATACGATATAAAAGTCAATGAGGGTGAAACACACCAAATCTGGCAAAGCTGCCTTGCACCAACCTGGCCTGCCCATAGAATAGCAGCCCACTTTGAGACACATAAACCTGGTCTGAACATATGCATCACAAAGATTGCAAAGATCACATTTGCAAAAAGGAACATTTCTTGTAGTAAATACATTTATAACAATTTAAAAGTAAAAAATCCCCCCAAATAATAAAAAAAGGTATTCTATAAATAAAAGAAATCCTTAAAAACCATTGTTAAGTATTACACCAGCAATAATTTATACTGTCAACCATTTCAAACTATCATCAGAAACACGAATCCGTTGCCAAACATCAACATTTTGATCGCGTAACCATGAGGATGCCACAACGGTCGCTAAGTGTGAAAATGGTCGCTAAGTGTGAAAAAATGGTCATCAGTCACTTTTTCAATGCCATTGTATCGTCCTGATTATTAAAAGTGCAAATTCAACTCAGTGTCAATCATGACTCCTGAGTCCATTTCAAAGTATTGTGCATAGAAATTTTAAAAATGGCTTGTTTCAATTTATTTTGGATAGAATCTTTTTTAAATAGTCTAAGACAATTTAAAAAAAAGAATCAACACAGAATACCACTATTTTAAAAAATCATATGCACAATAAATAAAAATATTATTTAAATACATTGAGCCTATACTCCTTACAGTAAATGACTCATCTGGAAACAAGCCAATAGCATTTTTTGTGCTTTCAAATTACAGATGTTCCAAAATCAGCTTAAAGTCCAAATATTTAAAGACCACCCCACTCAAAGCTATCCTTACCAGAGCTTTAAATATCTTCTGGGAGGCCCTGTAATCCCATTCATGACAAAGGTAGGGCTTTCTCAGGAGGAAGTTTCAGCTGGTGCCCATTCCTTTGGAAACCTCCTCCAGAGCATGGGAGCCCTAACCTGCTGTCCATTCAGGAAGGCTGTACAAATTATTCTGTCTTCTAGAGCCATTGGGATTTAATATGGTTTTTATCACTGGATTTCTTTTTATTGTTTTTGTGGAATTGTTACAATGATTTTATAATAATATAATTTTATTGGCATTTTTGGTTGCTGTAAAACTGCTGAAAGCCCCTGATAGAATACAAATTATTTAATAATAAATTTAAAAAAGCTGGATGCAAAATATGAAAACATTGCAAAACTATTGTTCAAGATAATTTGAGAAAAGGGAATCATTCACCAAGAGTGCTAATAACTACTGCTAAGTTATATAGCAAATCAGATACTAAGGCCTATGCCAGCAGAGGGGAGAGAAATTCATAAGTTTTCAAGATTTCCTGCACTGCTTCAAACATATACACTTAATACCAATGAATCCACAGCTATTATTTGATACAAGAAGATGGGTATGGAGAACGGAAAGAAATTTAAATTAATAAAAAGATGCCACTGAAATCAGCTGTTTAAATTATAATCCTCTTCCTCGACAGTGGATCAATAAAAAAAGATTATGCCCATTCAAACTGGAAAAATACATTTAGCTCAAAAAAATAAGATCGTCATGGTGATGAAAGAAACATGGCAAGTATCCCTAGAATTATTGTCTCTCCAGGCAAATAAGGAAATACTGTTGCTTGGTCCTTTAATGCAATTCTTGCTTAAGGCAGAGCCCTCCCCCGAAAAAATGCTTCTGCCGGGCTGCGAGAGCAACGTGGAAGTTGTCGCACAGCTGACAAAAAGGACTGTTTGCTGGGCTGGGAGAGGGAGACAGCCCCCTGCCTTCTCCCCCTTTGGCTTTGCGGAGTTCACAGCCAGCACGGGCGGCAAGTCTGGATGGAACCACGTGGAAGTTCTCTGCGCCACGGCAGCCGCTTTTTACTCCCGAGTAAAATTTTACTCGGGAGTAAGTAAAATTTACTCTCGAGTAAAATTTTTTACAAAACATGATTTATTTTACTCACCACCAGTAAGCGCAGCTGCAACCACCAACAAGAAAGACAAATAAAATGGAGACTCGCGCATGCGTCCTCAGCTAAGTAGTCCAGCCAATCAGTGAGCTGGTTGGCCAGCTCACTGATTGGCTGGAGTCCAGCCAATCAAATCAGTGAGAGGCAGGCTGGGCTGGCGTAAATTTGTAGGTAGCATAGAACAGAACGATGAGCCAGCCCAGCAGCTGATGGGCGGGAGCTGCGATCGCCAAAAAAAGCGTGCCTTTTTAAAAAGCGGGCGGGACGCGGGAAAAATGCATCAAAAAGCGGGGGTGTCCCGCCAAAAGCGTTATGTCTGGTCACCTTACCCCCCACACCAGCCCACTTAAAAGTAGTTAAGCAGAAGGCATCCCTCTCCCATTCGTCTCCTACCCCTGGCCTGCAGCTATAATATGGTTTTTGTGAGGATCAGAAAAAATAAACAGAGCATAACCAGGACAGTTCTAATGTGCTAAATTACCGAAAAAGACATAACAGATTAGCAGGCAGGCTGAGGCCTAGTGGACAAGGCCAAGCTCTCCATCTCAGGGAGTTATTTAGTTAAGGGTTGGTTTTGCTTTCCCTGCCTCTCAGGATGGATGTCAGCCTTCATCAAACCCAGTGGGGGCTGTGAGTCAGAGAAAAGAGCTTGTAAGAAAGGCGGTGGGGGTTGAGGGGGGAGAGCAAAAGCCTGAGATTTCCAAGTTTCAGCTGGGATCTTTTTTTTGTTGGAGGGCGGGGAGAAAACATTGCTTTGCTTGGGGTATCAGAACGCTTGTTCTCTTCGAGCTAATCACGGGAAAATGGCAACTAATCGAGAAGAGAAGCCGCCTGGAATTACGGAGAAAATTAACCAGTGGAGCAGCTTGCCTTCAAAAGTTGTAGGTGCTTCATCATTGGGGGGGTTTAAGAAGAGACTGGACCGCCACTTGTCTCAATTGTATAGGGTCTCCTCCTTGAGCAGCGGGTCGGGTCCCTTTTTAGCTCTGTTATTCTGTTCTTGACCAATAGCAATAGCACCTAGACTTATAAAGGTGGCGCAGGTGGTTAAATGCAGCACTGCAGGCTACTTCAGCTGACTGCAGTTCTGCAGTTCGCTGTTCAAATCTGACCGGCTCAGGGTTGACTCAGCCTTCCATCCTTCGAGGTGGGTAAAATGAGGACCCGGATTGTTGTTGGGGGCATATGCTGACTCTGTAAACAGCTTAGAGAGGGCTGAAAGCCCTATGAAGCGGTATATAAGTCTAACTGCTATTGCTATTGCTATACACCTCTTTACAGTGCTTTACAGCCCTCTCTAAGCAGTTACATAATCAGCATATTGCCCCCAACAATCTGTGTTCTTGTTTTACCAAGCTTGGAAGGGCTGAGTCAACCTGGGGAGATTCAACTGCAGGCAGCGGCAGTCAGGAGAAGTAGCCTGCAGTACTGCATTCTAACCAACTGCGCCACCACAGCTCTTATTAATCACCTATACCAGTGAGGGCAAACCTCTTTGCCATCATGCGCCAAAAGTGGAGGGAGAGCAGGGAGGTCATATGCGGGCGTAGCCACATGCATAATTCTATGAGTGCAACCCCCCTGCACACATGCGCGTGGCCCCCGCCTTCTCCTCACTTTTGGCGCATGATGGACCCATTTTTCGCCCTCCCTGGGCTCCAGAGGCTTTCTAGGAGCCTAGGGAGGGCAAAAATGTTCTCCCTGCCCCCCGGAGACCCTCCGGAGAGTAAAAAACTGCCCTTTGGGTAACCCAGAAGTCTGTTCCCAAACTTCTGGGTTGCACGGAGGGCTGTTTTTCGCTCTCCGGAGACTTCAGGGAAGCCTCCTGAAGCCTCCGGAGGGAGAAAAATAGCTCCATGTGTTAACCGAAGTCCGTTCACGAACTTCTGGTTTGTGGGTTGGGTTGTTTTTCGCCAGACAGACAGACCAAACAGACAGACAGACAGACAGACAGATATAAATAGATAGATCTAGATGATAGGTAGACAAGAGAGAGAGAGACATAGAGAATGATAGATAGATAGATAGATAGATA